>NW_026934458.1:0-6084 GCF_032062105.1 Saccostrea cuccullata | reverse complement strand
ACCACAGAGTCAGACACATCTGTTTCATACTTAGATCTTTTACTAGAAAAAGACGTTAATGGAGATCTAACAACCAAGCTCTATGGTACACATGATTCCTGTTTTATCTACTTGTTTGTCAAAAAATAACCTCGTTTTAAATGTTTTTCACACATAGATCTCAGGTGATTCGATGCACAAGAGCATGCTCTACGTATGAACAATTTCTATAACGAAGTAAATTATTGACAAACAAGGTGATGAAACAAGAATATCAGCAGTCTAGTTTAAAGTCATCAATTCGTTAGTATTTGGTTGATATAATGGCCTTGTCAGCTAACACAATTTATCATTGAGTCAAATGCTGACTGACGTTTTTCATACTTAGTATTAGTAAATTATTTATTCAATTAATTGACCAGGATTTTCCCGTTATATCCCGATCATGACAAGGAGCATACGGCGGGTGTGTCCAGTCGGCTAACTCCTCCAAGGCACCTGATTCCACCTTTGGTGTTTTGGAGGTCCATGTTTGCTTTAATGCTATTTTGTATTGTTTTATGGTATTTTGATCTTGAATTCTGTTCGTTATCTCCAAGAGATATAAAACCCATATGCAGGTGATTGGCACATATTGCTGCATAAATAGGGAAGTTGACGATTGAAAAGTTGAAGTCACCATGTTTATCATAATACTTTTTTGTAAGATTACCATACGCGTCTTTTTCAGGTAAACCATCTAAGTATGATAAATATCAACTTCGGTGTACCTGTATATATGTAGGACTCTAAAGTGCGATGGGACTCCAAAGTCCGATGGTCTGCGCCAAACCCCGATGGTTTGATACGCCAAAGTCCTATGGTGCGGAAAACGATTAACGTTTATGACATTATAGTACTACTGCGCAAAAATGCGATGCCGCCAAGGCCCGATTGTTTAAAATAAACAAGAGGCCCACGGGCCTTATAGGTCACCTGAGCATTATGCAACAATTTTCCAGTTATTGAATTTGATTCATGTTTTAAGCCAGATGCTATATGACATTCACAATTTTGAAAGAGGCACCATTGATCATCATAACAATACACTTAGCAGTTGCTTAGCTTGGTTACTGAATACCCATATGCAGGGTAGGGGAACAAAAATGCATTCCAACTAACCAGTAGTGCCCCTAACCCTGTGACATAAACCCCTGACCCTAGGTCCACACATTACACAAATTTCAAAAAGGCACCCTTAATATCAAAAAATAAATAAATGTTTTATAATACAAAAGAGCAGATTTCAAACAATAAATTCATTATCAGTATATAAGTAGAGCCCCCATTCCTGACCCTGGGGCTTTGAAATTCACAATTCTGCAAGATTAGGGCCCTTGCTCATCATAACTATAAAGGTAGTTCATCTGCTTTATACCCAGAGACAAAGAAAAAAAATTTCAAAGATTTAATGTATTTTCATTATATAATCAATTGAGCCCCGCCCCCCTAACACCAGAACCCCTGACCCTGGGGCCATAAAATTCATAATTTTAAAAGAGGCATTCTTGCTCATCATAACTATGTACTTAGTTTATTTAATTCCTAGGAGCAGAGAAGAAGATTTTCAAAGAATTCATGTATTTTCAATATATAATCAATAGAGCCCTGCCCTAACACCAGAAACCCTGACCCTGGGACCATAAAATTCACAATTTTGGTAAAAGCACTCTTGCTCATCATAACTATGCACTTAGTTAGTTTTTTTAATACCCAGGAGCAGAGAAAATGATTTTCAAAGAATTCATGTATTTTTACTAATATATAATCTATAGAGCTCCGTCCTAACACCAGAACCCTTGACCCTGGGGCCATAAAATTCACAATTTTGGTTGAGGCACTCTTGCTCATCATAACTATGCACTTAGTTAGTATATTTAATACCTAGGAGCAGAGTAGAAGATTTTCAAAGAATTCATGTATTTTCACTATATAATCAATAGAGCCCCCCCCCTAACACCAGAACCCTTGACCCTGGGGCCATAAAATTCACAATTTTGGTAGAGGCACTCATGCTCATCATAACTATGCACTTAGTTGGTTTATTTGATACCAAGGAGCAGAGAAGAAGATTTCAAAGAATTCATGTATTTTCACTATATAATCAATAGAGCCCCCCCCTAACACCAGAACCCTTGACCATGGGGCCATAAAATTCACAATTTTGGTAGAGGCACTCATGCTCATCATAACTATGCACTTAGTTAGTATATTTAATACCCAGGGGCAGAGAAGAAGATTTTCAAAGAAATCATGTATTTTCACTATATATAATCAATAGAGCCCCGCCCTAACACCAGAACCCCTGACCCTGGGGCCATAAAATTCACAATTTTGGTAGAGGCACTCATGCTCATCATAACTATGCACTTAGTATATTTAATACCCAGGGGCAGAGAAGAAGATTTTCAAAGAATTCATGTATTTTCACTATATATAATCAATAGAGCCCCGCCCTAACACCAGAACCCCTGACCCTGGGGCCATAAAATTCACAATTTTGGTAGAGGCACTCATCCCCATCATAACTATGCACTTAGTTAGTATATTTAATACCCAGGGGCAGAGAAGAAGATTTTCAAAGAAATCATGTATTTTCACTATATATAATCAATAGAGCCCCGCCCTAACACCAGAACCCCTGACCCTGGGGCCATAAAATTCACAATTTTGGTAGAGGCACTCTTGCTCATCATAACTATGTACTTAGTTGGTTTATTCAATACCCAGGAGTAGAGAAGAAGATTTCCAAAGAAATAATGCATTTTCACAATATACTTATTCAGCCCCGCCCTAGCACTAGAACCCCTGACCCCAGGGCCATGAATTTCACAATTTTGGTAAAGGACTCAATGCTGATTACAATCATGCAAACAGTTTGACTGCTTGATGTCCAGGAGTAAAGAAGAAGATTTTTAAAGATTTCATTAATTTTAGTGGTTTTGGCCCCACCCCTCAGGCCCCAGGGGGGCAGGGATCATGAAATTCACAATTTTTGTTCCCCTTCACCCATAGATGCTTTGTGCCAAATTTGGTGGAAATTGGTTCAGTGGTTGCAGAGAAGAAGCTGAAAATGTTCAAATGTTAACACACGACGGACGACAAACGACGGACGACGAACGACGGACGACGACGGACGAAAACAGATAGCAATAGGTCACCTGAGTTTACTCAGGTGACCTAATAAAATTAATATTAATGCAAATATTAACCCTCATCTTCTGGATATAGGTGCGAGACTAACCCAAATCAATCGAAAAATGCGTAATACTCAGTAATTATAACTGAAATATCTTGGGTGGGTGCTGGACTAATCCAAATCAGTCCAGGACTAGGCTAACCCTAAAATGTCTTGGGTTCGAAGAAAGATATAATCAATCCAACAGTGTTCAAGGACTAACCCTAATTAATGCCTCTGGTGGGTGAAAACAATAAGCAAAATTAGTAAAATTGTATACACGACACGAATACTGATTGAATTGATTTTGAATGCAGGGCAATGGCATGACGTCGGACTACTGTGACGTCATAAACATTGATTGTTCCTCCGCACCATAGGATCTTGGAGTATCAGACCATCGCACTTTAGCGCAACGTGTCTCATAGGAAACGAGCCATCGGACTTTGGCGTGACCATCGAATTTGGCATCCGTAAAGACAGCGAGCCATCGGGGTTTGGCGAGACCATCGGACTTTGGCGTCACCATTGCACTTTGGAATCTTACACATATAATCGGCCTCTATTTCTTTTTTTTAAAAAGCAAGAGTCAAATAGGTCAAAAAGCATGGAATTTGTTTATCGTGGGGATTGGTTTTAAATATATAGTTGAATATTCGTTCGTTTTGATATTATTGTGTTTGTAAATATTTTGTAAATTCAAAATTGGATTACCCCTTCTAGAATTTAATCCCACTTCCTCTATTATACAAAAAAATAATGAGACTTAAAGACAAAGACAGCATTATTATTTGCTTTGTCACCTGGCACCGGTACATTTTGATCGTTTAATCTATCTCATTCTTTTTCACTTCAAATTTATAGATCACAGAAGGATACATGGTTTTACATCTTACCCCTTAATTAATTAATCTTTATCTGATATATTTAATTAATTCTGAAAAAAAAAATGTCACATTCTTCTTTTTCATGTTTTGCCCATTGCCTGTGCAACGACGAAACGACGAAAAGTGTAACGACGAAAAGTGATCCCCGTAGAATATTGACCGGGGTATTTTTTACATAGAAATTTGACAGAGTTTATAAGTTGAATAAAGAAATCAAAATTTAAAATATACCTTTTCATCAATAATACAAACTGTTTTATACCTATCAAAGGAAAACAATGTTTAATGATGCTCTAAGTTTATTATAGCGAAAATGAATGCATTCTTAGAAAATGTGTTTATTACATTTAATACAGTAATTTCCACAGTTGTCATTTTTATTTAACAAGGTCATTTTTTTTGCTTGTAAAAAGTTTCCATTGTCATAATCTATTAATCCAAAATAATTTTACCATGATGATAATAATTTGCAAAAAATAGAAATAAAGTCTTAAACGTTTTATTTTTCAGAAGTTTAACGTTTTCGAACCATTCTGTGAAAAATGACACAAAAAGGTGTTGTTGTTTTTTTTTTTGGAGAAAATTCTCCATAACAAAGTCTCAAACTTGGCAAAAAAAAAAAAAAAAAAAAAAAAAAAAGATCAGGCTCCGGGATCATGACACAAAACAGAGAAATTTAAAGATCCAGTAATTTACCTGTTTAATCCCCACCTTACCACCACAAATATTGCTATTAATCTAACTCGTCGTGAGAGAGGTTTTTCCAACCAACAATAACGTTGACACGTAAGAGAGAAACTTAAAAATCGGGTAATTTAGTCTGCCTCCACTTTAATCGCCACTTTACCACCTACTAATTACTATAAATACAAAAGACTATCATAATCATTACATTCATCTTACAACTTAAAGAAACCGATTGTGAGATTTGGGGTTTTGAGATGGTCAACTATACGTTTGTGATTGTCACACTGGCGCATGCGCGCGTCATCTGCCTAATTTATCGGCGTGTTTACTCCCCACCAAGGTTAGTCAAGACTTTCTCGCTAAAGTTAACATTTACTCATTCGAGGGGTCTCCGTAAACTGCGTCTTTTTGATAATATACATATCATGTAAAAGGTTTATGTTGACCTAACAACCTACATGATTTCGTTGAATATATCTATCCTTTACCTGCTCGGTTTTTTTTTTTATTTTGTTTCTACTTTTCGGGTCATTTAAGGTTTCTATCAATAAAAGTCAGTTTTTCATGAATGGACATGCATTGAAGACCTTCCAGATTACATGTATTTTAAATAATCCAGCAGTCACGCCTCCCATGTACAATACCCAATCAAAATTAGCTTTTCTTTAAGACACATTCATCTCCCTACATATAAGCATCCTTTTTTCATTCATTTGCCTTTGTGCAACATTGAAACATGATGAAGATTACAAATATACTACTTATCCTTGTGATTGCGTCGTTGATATCCCATTGTCCATGCCTTGGCGTATCAAAGTCTCGAGTCCATGTTTTGAAAGTTATGAAAGGTACGTTGAATTTACTTAATTTTTGAAAAACTTTAGTTAGAAATTAAAAAATTAAATAAAAATTGAGTTTATAGTCCCCTCTCCTCTTTTCTATGAACATATCATTCTTTAATAATCAAAAGTACAATATCAAATTAAGTACGAGGGATGATAAAAAAATTCGCGAACTATCTCTATATCTACAAAACCACAACTCAGATTAGAAAAAAAATGGTACACACATAGCCATACACAAGTTCTATAAATAGCATATGCTGAAGAAAGTGTTGCTCCGTGTTTGTGACGTCACAATTTGAAAATGACGTCACTTGTGACGAAAATTGGTTTTCTCAGTCCTAGCTCGTTCAACAAACGACTGTAAAATTTATGGTTTGTCTTAGAAATCCCTTTGAAGTAGCGTAAGATAATTTGCACATAGTTTTTAAAACAAATGACTTCCCATAATTTCAATCAATAATTGGATTGA
>NW_026934457.1:0-60076 GCF_032062105.1 Saccostrea cuccullata | reverse complement strand
GCAATAAAGAAATGAAAAAAAAAATTGGAAAGAAAAAAGTTGGAATTTTCGATTTTTCAAATCACATCCTGTGACGACTGGAAGTGACGGCGGAGACATTTATCCCTATATCTGTTTTTCACTCTTCAAGGTTTATTATTTATATAAGTTAAGTGTCTTGATGTGTTACCAAAACCAAGATCTGGCTATGTTAACTACTCAGATTGAGGATAGGAAATCATGAGACCGGAAATCAATTTTTCACAGATATTTGTAGTTACTCTAGACATTTGCAGTCTGAATTACATGTTCTAAAATCATTTCAAATACTCTTTCTATAAAAGATATTTATGGGATAGCATGATTCTCAATTTATGCAGTTTTTCTCTCATAACCGGAAGTTGCCGTTTTTGTTTCTGGTGGGACGGACATATATCAGAACAACCAATAAGATGCAATAATGTGATGCCTAAAAGTATTCGAAAAAGAAAAGCTGAAATTTCTGATTTCTTTGATCACTTCCTGTGACAACCGGAAATGACGGCGAACAATCTTAACCCTTATGAGTTTCCTTACTTATCAAGATCTATTACTCATTCAAGTTTGGCGTGTCCATCTCTTACCGTTTCCGAGATCTCTTTGTGATAACTTCTCATATTGAGGACAAAAAATCACGCGACCGGAAGTGAATTTTACAAAGATATTTGAGGTTACTGTAGACATAAGCAGTCTATATAACATATCTAAAAATCACTACAAATACTTTATGTATAAAAAATATTTATGGGAAAGAAAAATACACAAATTATGTAGTTTTTATCTTATAACCGGAAGTTGTCATTTTAGTTTCCGATGGGACTGATATATTTCAAAAATACAAATTAGATGTTATAATGTGATGCAAAAAATGTTTCACGCAAGAAAAGTTAAAAATTTTGATTTTTGGATCACTTCCTGTGACGACCGGAAGTGACGGCGGACGATATTATCCCAACAGAATTTGCCTACTTATCAAGATCTACCACTTATATAAGTTTGGTGTCTTAATCTCTTATCGCTTACGAGATCTAGCTATGATAACTTCTCATTTTGAGGACAGGAAATCACGCAACCGGAAGTGAATTTTACAAAGATATTTGACGTAACTGTAGTAATTTGCAGTTTGAATAACTTATCCAAAAATCATTACAAATACTATATCTATAAAAAATTTTTATGGGAAAGAAAAATACTTATAATATGCAGTTTTTCTCTCATAACCGGAAGTTGTCGTTTTTGTTTCCGGTGGGACTGATATATTTCGAAACTACAAATAAGATGCTATTATGTGATGCAAAAAAAGTTTCATAAAAGAAAAGTTGAAATTTTTGATTTCTTTGATCACTTCCTGTGACGACCGGAAGTGACGGCGGACTGTGTTAACCCAAATGGTTTTGCCTACTTATCAAGATCTATTACTCATATAAGTTTGGTGTCTTCATCTCTTACCGTTTCTGAGATATGACTGGGACAAATTTTTTTTTGGAAAAAGCGGAAATCGGACATATCTGACGACCGGAAGTGAATTTTGAAAAACTGAAGACTGCATTTGAAAGATATTTTTACTCTCTATCGTCCCTAAAAATTTTATGAGAATCCGTCCAGTCATCTCTGAGAAATTGTCAAAAAAAGAAAAGGGGAAAAAATAATAATAATAATAACTAGATACGATCTCGTTGCGAGCAACGAGTGGGTCTTCCGTCCGATTTTTGATAAGATGAGATAAGATTTTGATTGAGAATTTCATTCTAAAATAATGATAAAGATTGTGAAGAAGAACGATTTTGCCTCCATAATCTGTAAAGAGACATTGAACATAAAAACTTAAAAATTCGACTTTTGTCCCTCACGGCCCCTAATATTAGGGATCAGCCCTTTTTTCTTCATATCATCTTAAAGCCCTCAGGATTTTGAACACTTTTTGTTCAACAACTATTCAGAGATTCTCTTTCGTTTTCGAGTTATTTGAAAAAGAAATATTTAGGGGCCAACCCTTCAACTCCTTAATGGGGACATTTAGCGAAAAATGAAAGGTTGCATGTTGTTCAGAACATTATTTTGAACATCTTTTGTTCAATACTACTTATAAAAATATTTCAAACTTCTGAGATATAAGGCGTCAAAGATTTAGCATTCTGGCCCCTTGTGGCCCCTTATTATGCACCATACGACATTCAAAAAATAATAAATAGTTTTAGATTGTTGAGATAAACATCATTGCTTCAGTAATGTTTAACAAAATATTGACTGCTAAAGAGTTATCGATTAAAGATTTTTGGCCCCTCTCAGCCCTTAATTTGAGTGTTCAGCCCCTTTTTTTCTGATTTCATCTTAAAGCTCTCAGGATTTTCAACACTTTTTGTTCAACATGTATTCAGAGATTCTCTTTCGTTTTCGAGTTATTTGCAAAAGAAATATTTAGGGGCCACCCCTTCAACTCCTTAAAGGGGACGTATAGCGAAAAACTTAAGGTTGCATATTGTTCAGAACATTATTTTGAACATCTTTTGTTCAATATTACTTATCAAAATATTTCAAACTTTTGAGATATAAAGCGTCAAAGATTTAGCATTCTGGCCCCTTGTGGCCCCTAATTATGTATCATACAACATAAAAATCATAATATATAGTTGTAGATTGTTGAGATAAACATTCTTGCTTCAGTAATGTATAACAAAATATTAACTGCTAAAGAGTTATCGATTAAAGACTTTTGGCCCCTCTCGGCCCCTAATTTGAGTGCCCAGCCCCTTTTTCTTGATCTCATCTTAAAGCTCTTAGGATTTTAAACACTTTTTGTTCAACAACTATTCAGAGATTCTCTTTCGTTTTCGAGTTATTTGAAAAAGAAATATTTAGGGGCCAACCCTTCAACTCCTTAAAGGGGACGTATAGCGAAAAACTAAAGGTTGTATGTTGTTCAGAACATTATTTTGAACATCTTTTGTTCAATACTACTTATCAAAATATTTCCCACTTTTGAGATATAAAGCGTCAAAGATTTAGCGTTCTGGCCCCCTGTGGCCCCTAATTATGTAACATACGACATAAAAATTATAATATGCAGTTGTAGATTGTTGAGATTAACATTTTTGCTTCTGTAATGTCTAACAAAATATTGACTGTTTAAGAGTTATCGAAAAAAGACTTTTGGCCCCTATTGGCCCTTATTGTGATGAGTCAGCACTTTTTTCTTGATATCATATTAAAGATCTTGTCATTTTGCACAAATTATGTTCATTATGTTTTGACAAAATAATGATACTTTAAAAGATATGATGCAAAATGTCTCAAAAAATCAGTCATGATTCGTGTCCTAAATTTTGACCCCTACCGAGCTTCCATGCTAGGCACTTCCGGAAAATTTCCTGACCATGTTGCAATATGGCAACATGTCCTCTATCATCCCTGAAAAAATCAGCTTTCTAGCTTTAGCCGTTTTTGAGTTCTATCACAGACATGGAGGTCATCAAAATTTCGATCAAAGGGCGATAATTCACGACCAAAAGTGAATTTCAAAAAAATGAAAAAAACGTATAAGGTTTAGATAAAGATACATCTTCTCCGAAATTTTCAAGAAAATCGGTCGAGCCATCTCCGAGAAATCTTCTGCACAAAAATTGTAAAGAAAAAAAAAATAATAATAATAATAATAAAAGTGAACTAGAGCAAAGCTCGTTGCAAAGCAACGAGTAGGTCTTCCGTCCGGTTTTGACCGGAAGTGCCGAAAGTGACTTCAAAAAAGAAAGCAATGAGCTAAGTCGTCTCCAGTCACTTTATAATTTCAATTTTGCATCAAAAACCTTTAAAATAAGCCATTTTTGGCTACTTCCGGTTTGACCGGAAGTGACGCCGACGGACGGAAAATTAATTTTTATGCTCCCAAAGACATATGTTATCCAAAAACCTGTCAAGAACGGCAAAAATACGCGTTTTCCGACTACTTCCGTTTTGGCCGGAAGTGACGACGCCGGACGTATTTTGACGACTCCACTAGATAAAGCTTGACATTTTGAACAACTTTGCTTCTTTGACGTATTACAAATTCTCAATACTTTTTGAGATATAAAGGAAAAACTTTCGGCCCCTCTAGGCCCTTAATTTTAGGGGCCAGCCCTTTTTTCGAGATACCATTTGAAAGATCTTGGAATTCTACACTTCTTTTGTTCTATATGTTTTAACAAAATATTTCCAAGTAAAAAGATATCGTAGAAAAGGTGGTAAAAATTTTGAAATTCCTGATACGACAATTTTCGGGCCATAGCGAGCGCCGACGTGCGGCACTTCCGAAAAAAATGAAATACTTTATACATATCTATAGACTTTGGTCTATCATACCTCAAAGTTTCATGATTCTATCTTGAGCCATTATTGAGAAAGTCTGGAGACAACCTGACCCTTCAAAAATCATAAAATCGACAATATCTCCAAACCGGAAGTGACGTCATCAAATCGGAAAAAAATGCATAAGGTTCAAGTTATGTTACATAAGTCCTGAAAGTTTCATGAAAATCCATCGAGCCGTTTTTGAGAAATCGCGTGCACAAAATCGGTAAGAAAAAAAAGAATAATAATAATAATAAAAGTGAAAAAGAAACCTAAGAATAACAAGAAGGTCTTCCGCTGAAGACGGAAGACCTTAAAAAGAAACAATAGAATCACTATAAGGGTCTTCCGTTTGAGACGGAAGACCCTAATAACTAGAAACTCTTGTTGCTACAGCAACAAATAAGGTCTTCCGTTCTCCTCTATTAATCTGCATGCAGGATGTTTTTTTCCTATTTTAAAAAAGACAGACGTATAATAAACTAGCAGACTAATTGATCAGTGAACAATTATCGGCATTTCCACCTTTTAAAGTATTTCAATATCATTTGGGCTGAAAAAAGTAGAAAAAAGCAAGAAAATAAATAAAACAGCTAAATTCTCATTTCTCTACTAGGATTTTAGATCGGGCTCGCAGTTGGTATAAATCTACTCTAAACAGACTTCCTGGATTATACGAGTCGACTCGGGGACAACCATGATTTCATTGATCACGCAAAGAGAGCACGTTCAAAACATTGTAACACGCTCCTAGGTGTATAAATGACCTTGAATGAGATTGTTTTCGAGTTAAGATGTAAGGGGTAGGGTCTGATTAAAATTACGATATACCTAATAATATGAATAACATGCATTTGATCTGCGCATCAAGACGGAAGCGTAAGTGAAAACGTTGTGAAATGTCCTATGTGTACCTGCATCATATGTGCATTATACATGTATTAAAGAGATGTTTAAATATATCCGATTTGAGTTGTTTTATGTTTGAAATGGATGGCGATAAATTATTTAAGAGCATGTGAGAAACATGAGCGAGAGATGCAAGGCAGTTTGTAATTATGGAAAAGGAAAACAGAGAATCGGGTTCGGGTTTTAACACTCCTGACCGAAATAGGCATGAAATTCAATGTAAATAGCATAAATAAAATTCCAAACATGTAATTCTAGATGGGAAACACAGGGAAGAAACGTGTATTTCTTTTTACTATGCTGAAAGTCGCCATTTCTTGGGATTGTGTTATTCTAGATAAAAATTAATTTCAAATGAAATCAAGATTCATTCTATTAATATTAAATCCGAATAAAATTGAAATAAATTCCATACACTAAAGAAAGCAAGAGTACTTGGTATTAAAATGTCGTAATAGAGCAGGAGAATCGAATGATATTAACAAAAATTGCAAAAATAGCCAATACGGGCTTCAATTAATTTTTATGCTCAGCAATACAAAATTTCAGACAGAAAAAAAAAATGCAGATTTTGCTGATTTTCCCTAGAATTTCATTATATTTTAGAGACTCACCTTAAAACTCTCAGGACACTTTCTTTAAGGTCTTTTCTTGCTTTTACTCCGAATCTTATGTCGATTTATTGTGTCGTTTGACTTGTAGACATTTTCTCTATACTGCTGTTGATTTTTTTTAAGAAATGAGGGGGGATATAAGCATTTGTTAGAGTAAGAGTTGCAAATACCTCAACGACATTAAACTTGATTGTGACCTTTGGATCAATAGGGGGTCATTTATCAAGGTCAAGGTCATCCAAAAAAGAGAGAGAGATAAACTTGAGATTAACACTTGAAGCTGAATCTAGATAAAAGTAAGGAATATTTCTTTATTTCTTTTTGAGTAAGGGGTCAAAGGTCAAGGTCATTTGGATTTTAAGCTTAAATCGACAATTTCTCTAGTTTTCCAATGACCTGGACCTACTCTTCAAAGTCATAGGTCAAAACATCTCATGAAGTTGTGAGTCATGGACATTTTCTCTACACCACGCCGTTCCAAGCGAGGTAACTCCAATTTATCTAAGCTATCTAAATTGCGTAGAAATTGATTTGGTAGGGAAAAATCGCTATTTCAATTAATATTCAATGTAAATAAAATTGAAATAAACTCTACATACAAAGGAGATCAAGAATACTTGGTATTAAAATTTCGTATTTGAGCAGGAGAATTGAATGTTATTGACAAAAAGTGAAGAAATACCCAATGCAAGCTTTAATTAATTTTCGTGCTCATCAGCACCTAAATTTCAGACAGAAAAAAATATAGTTGTTGCCGATACTCATTAGAATTTCATTATATACTTCAGAGACTCACTGTTAAACACTCAGGACACTTTCTTTGATGTGTCTTCTACTGCAATCCTTAAATTTCATGTCGATCTGTGGCGTCGTTTGAACTGTAGAATTTTTTTTAGGTTCCTATTGATTTACAAAAAAAAGGGGGGGGGGTATGTAAGCATTTGTTAAAGTGAGAGATGTAAACATTCCCACGGACTCAAGCTTGATTGTGACCTTTGGGTCAATTGGGTCAAAGGTCAAGGTCATTCATCGAGGTCAAAGTTCAAGGTCATTCAAAAACCTTTAAACTCGACTTAAACACTTGAAGCTGTATCAAGCTAAATATAAAAAAGTAACTCTTGGGTAAGGGTCAAGGTCAAACGTGAAGGTCAAACTCAAAGGTCAAGGTTATGTGGCATATATAAGCAATTTAAATACTTTTCCAATGACCTTGACTTTTTGATATTTGGTGTTTTTTTTATTTCTTATAATTGTAAGTTTTCGTTGTTTTTATTTTTTTTATTTATTTTGGTGGAGCTGACATATTTCAAAACTACTAAATAGATGCAATAAAGTAATGAAAAAAAATTGGAAAGAAAAAGGTTGGAATTTTCGATTTTTTCAAATTTATCCTGTAACGACCGGAAGTGACGGCGGAGACAATTATCCCTATATCTGTTGTTCACTCTTCAAGGTTTATTATTCATATAAGTTAAGTTATGTTAACTACTCAGTTGGAGAATTGGAAATCATGAGACCGGAAATCAATTTTTAACAGATATTTCTAGTTACTCTAGACATTTGCAGTCTGAATTACATGTTCTAAAATCATTTCAAATACTCTTTCTATAAAAGATATTTATGGGATAGTATGATACTCAATTTATGCAGTTTTTCTCTCTTAACCGGAAGTTGCCGTTTTTGTTTCTGGTGGGACGGACATATATCAGAACAACCAATAAGATGCAATAATGTGATGCCAAGAAGTATTCCAAAAAGAAGAGCTGAAATTTCTGATTTCTTTTATCACTTCCTGTGACGACTGGAAATGACAGCGAACGATCTTAACCCTTATGAGTTTCCTAACTCATCAAGATCTATTCCTCATTCAAGTCTGGCGTCTCCATCTCTTACCGTTTCCGAGATCGCTTTGTTATAACTTCTCATATTGAGGACAGAAAATCACACGACCGGAAGTGAATTTTACAAAGATATTTGAGGTTACTGTAGACATAAGCAGTCTATATAACATATCTAAAAATCACTACAAATACTTTATGTATAAAAAATATTTATGGGAAAGAAAAATACACAAGTTATGTAGTTTTTCTCTTATAACCGGAAGTTGTCGTTTTAGTTTCCGGTGGGACTGATATATTTCAAAAATACAAATAAGATGTTATAATGTGATGCAAAAAATGTTTCACGCAAGAAAAGTTAAAAATTATGATTTTTAGATCACTTCCTGTGACGACCGGAAGTGACGGCGGACGATCATATCCCAACTGAACTTGCCTACTTATCAAGATCTACCACTTATATAAGAGTGGTGCCTTAATCTCTTATCGTTTACGAGATCTAGCTATGAAAACTTCTCATTTTGAGGACAGAAATTCACGCGACCGGAAGTGAATTTTACAAAGATATTTGACGTTACTGTAGACATCTGCAGTCTGAATAAGATATCCAAAAATCATTTCAAATACATTACGTATGAAAAATATTTATGGGAGAGAAAAATACTGAAAATATGCAGTTTTTCTCTTATAACCGGAAGTTGTCGTTTTAGTTTCCGGTGGGACTTATATATTTCGAAACTACAATCAAGATGCTATAATGTGATGCAAAGAAAGTTTCAAAAAAGAAAAGTTGAAATTTTCGATTTCTTTGATCACTTCCTGTGACGACCGGAAGTGACGGCAGACAACCTTACCCCGATTGGTTTTGCCTACTTATCAAGATCTATTATTCATATAAGTTTGGTGTCTTAATCTCGTACCGTTTCTGAGATATGACTCGGACAAAACTTTTTTGAAAAATGCGGAAATTGGACATATCTGACGACCAGAAGTGACTTTTGAAAAACTGAAAACTGCATCTGAAAGATATTTTTACTCTCCATCATCCCTGAAAATTTCATGAGAATCCGTCCAGTCATCTCTGAGAAATCGTCAAAACAAAAAGGCAAAAAAAAATAATAATAATAATAATAAAAAGAAAAAACAGTAGAATCTCTATAAGGTCTTCCGTCTGAAACGGAAGACCTTAATAAAAAGAAAAAACAGTAGAATCACTATAAGGTCTTCCGTCTGAAACGGAAGACCTTAAAAACAGTAGAATCACTATAAGGTCTTCCGTCTGAAACGGAAGACCTTAACAATAAAAATTTCGAATATAAAAACAATTTGATCCCGTATACTAGTATCATATGACTAATATGACAGTGAATACTTTTGATCATTATGTTTTACAGGATAAGTGATACTGTAATTTGCCTTATCATTACAATTGTATAAAAAGGAATACAATAAAATGAAGGGAAACTCTGTCTACATATTATATAGTAAAAAAAATAATATTGAGAAAAAGCCACACAGGAAGTTGACATAAAATGTGTGTCCAAGTGGTAAATTTCCGTTGAAGTAGAAAAAAAAAATGCTGATATTCATACATTCATAGTTTTACGTTGATCTTTTTACTCTTTGATGAATCGATGTTCATGTATGCATATCGCTTTAGCACATTTTACAAACAGTAAAACATAATTTCTACAAATACTGAGGGCGTTTATCCATGTGTTTGCAATATATTCAGTTCGTGAACAATGATTACTTTGGATTGTCTAAAACTTTCAAGAAATTAAAATAAGTTAATATACAAAAAATATATATTTTATGAATAATTTAATCACAATTAAACAAAACTTTGAGAATGGGAAGCAGTTTAAAAAATCCTTGTACACAACATGCAGAAACGTGCACTCTCGGTCTCCTTTTATCAGAAGGGCTAAACACACAACTCCTGGTACTTAGATAAAACAATAACCTTTGAATGAACGATGAGGTCTTTTGACACTACTAATATGATTCCTTCATGACCGATACTTTTACATTTTTTAACACAATGTGCATGCAAGAAATTTATAACACATGTAGATGAAATATCATATGCAATAAAAAAAAATCCAACATTCCAGAATTAAATCTGTTAATTCATGATTACCGGTTCCAACTTTTTCCCTACAAAAGTAGGTATAGATGGTCGAAATAATTCACATGTCAATTAACTGATCAATTTGTTCTCATGTTTCTGATTCACTGAACTTGGAAGAAGGATATGGAGATAATAAGCAGTATTCAATCTGAAAGTCCATAAAACAATACAAAATAGGATCAGAGCAAACACGGACAACCGAATCATCAGAGGTGGGATCAGGTGCAATGGAGGAGTGAGCATTCCCTTCTGACACACATGTCGTGTGCTCCTTGTCATGATCAATGTATAATTCAGCATATAAATAACAGACTATCAATTAGTATGAAAAACATCTGTGAAGATTTGACTCAATGATAAATCGTATTTGCTGTCATGGTCATTATATTGACCATATAATTTACGAAATGATGGCTTTAAAAGTCACAGCAGATATTCTTGTTTCATCAACTTGCTTATCAGTGATTTAAGAAATTGTTCATACGTAGACCCTGCTCTTGTAATGAGATGATATTTGTTAAGAACAAATCTTGATTATTCTTTTTATTAAAATCAGGTAAGACAATTTACAAATAATGTAGTTTCCTTTATTTGAAGAGACTTTAAACAGTGACAATGTTTTAAGAGTTTACTCTCTGAAATGAATATCTTACTTTTAATAATAAGTGATATAGAAATTTTTGTGTATTAATTGTAAATTGGAAAAAAAAATTTTTTTTTCTTATGTATTGATAATCATTATTAAATATATAAATTAGTAACGTTTATGTTCATTTTAGATATTCATAGACTGCAGCACATACAGTGTATCTATTTCTCCATTTATTCGTTGACCCACTATAATTATCATCCATAATTACCGGTATATCATAACAAAAATTGCAGAAGATATAAGAATAAAGCGAGTATTATGAGTTTGCACATTTAGTCTGACAAAAGATAACGAACGCGAGCTCTACAGATAAAAGTAATTAAAGAGACTGATCAATAGGAATTAAACTTTTAAACCGGACGGTCCCACGAAATAAATCATGGAAATGCAGCTGCTACTTACTTGTTCATGAAAAGATGTATTTGGTTAGGGTGAAGAAGGAACCAATAGTATTGAAGTGACCAGAGGTCAGATATTTGGATAAATTAGCTATAAAAAATAATATTTAAGGTAAGTCACTCCTGAAATTTGTTATATCAAGGATTTTTTGAGAAGTATATTTTGGATAAGTACCCATAAAGTGTAACTCAAAATCGCAAAGAAAATAGGGGGTCAGTGTGCATCCTACTGATCTACGGTACATTTAAGTTGACCTTTTTGCACTTAAATTTCATCACTTTGGTTAATTACTTTAACCCTTATTATATTTGATTAGATGTAAGCATGGCAATAAATATAATCTTATTTTACGTAAAATAGTTTGAATAATATTTAACATTAAATAAATCTTGCAAATTAATGCGCGTAAATTATTGTTTGACCTTTTTGCACTAAAAAATAACATATTTGGGGTATTAAAAACTTAATAGGCAATAACAAATTTTCTTATATCAAACTTTTTACGACTTGAGTGCTGATCAGTCACAAGTATCGAGTAGTTTAAAATAATGAAAGAAAAAGGTGGGGTCAGTGATGTTAATTTTGAAATATTTGTCAAAATATGTGATTTTCAGGCAAAAAATAGTGTAAATTTGACCTTGACTTCTTTCATATATTTTCATTTTTTGGGAAAGTTTGTTGAGAGATGGTGTAAAACTTAGTCTAAAAATATAAATTAAGACCTATATTAAATATTTTTAGCAATATCAAAACGGAAAATATTCTCGAAGTAAAAGTATGCGAGGCTTAATTTCCATTACATTAAATTTTATAAATGTGAAGATTTGCAGAATTTTCTGCTAAATATCCTTCCACCAAAAGAAATAGTCCCTCATAAATCTTGCTTCTTTGTTGATTTTTGAGCAGTTTTTTTTATTGAATGTTAAAAAATTTACATTGTTGAATATAAATATGTTATAAAAATTGAATTTTGATAAGTAGTTTTGAAGTAAAAGCTTCTGCGTGAACTTTTCTAAAAAGCTGAGGAGTGACTTACCTTAAAGATTATGCAAAAGCTTGGAAACTATTTAAAAGCGCATTAAAAGTTTAAAACGTACTCAAAGTCAGAAGTAATCTAAATTAAATTCAAATTAGTATTTAAAGTAATAATAACAAATTTCGGGGGAGTTGAAAATATGGAGATGTAAATCTACAAAATTATCTAGATTCCATCATAGTAATAAATCATAAAATTATTCATCTGTTTTACCTGCATTATTGCAGGAAATCCCGCTAAAAATCTTTGTCTTAGAAATGTGTCCTCCAGTTTAACATTACTGGAATGTTGAAACGTATATATCCTGCGTTTTATCAATTGCGATAAAATCTGAAAATATCTAGCTTATGCGTGGGTAAGTTGAATTCTCTTGAAATATTTTCTTCAGAAGTAAAATTTAGATTTGCTTCCAACAATCCATATTTACAAAAAAAGTTCAATTACATGTTTTGATAAACATCCATTCACAATAACTATATTTATTCATTTGTGCCGATTCGATTTTGCGCAAAAATGATAAAAAAAAAAAAAATTAATTGTTATGTAAACAATAAAGCCATGTAACATCATGTTAGATATTCTTCATCACAAAATCTTCACAATAATTTATAATTAGACTCTCCTTACAAATTGACTGTATATGTACACATAGATTAAATAAATTTAAGAAAACAATATATTTTTATTGCATAATGAGCCTGAAAACAAACTATCATATATTTTATTTAAGAAATAAGGTATCATTTTTTGAGTTTTATTGAGATGTAAAACGGGTTGGTCACGTGATCAAATCCCATAAAGCCCGAAGGGCTTTATGGAAGATTTGATCATGTGTCAACCCGTTTTACATCTCAATAAAACTCAAAAAATGATACCTTATTACTTATATTTATATTTGTGACTTATTCATACTTTACATTTGCCTGAATGTTCTTTTTAACGTGTGAAATGCGTTAATTTTTCAAACCCAATGTATGTAATCCACTAAACGCGCGTTGACCCTTTATGACGTCACAGAGAAATTACGTGGAACGTTTATCCAAACGCATATCTATGACCTCTTGACCCCAAACCTGTATTTACACAGTTATAAAAACGCTTGCCTTCAGTAGTGTTATGTAAAGGAAAACATTTGCAAATGTACATATTGAGAATTAACAACGTTAGCATGAGTAAATGGAAATAAAAATCTTAGCAAAAATTATCTTTCCCCAAGGCAGCTTACGATAGCAACATTGCAAAAGACGTCAGAGAAACAAGAAAGAATTATTTGATAATAAAGAACAGTATATTTGATATGTGTATAAACTTCGTTGACTTGATCTGATTTTGATATAAATTTTATGTCTACTTGCTAAAGCTTCCGATACCTAACAGTATAATTACTGACATAAAAATGTATATCATTCTGTCATATAACATTAATATACTTCGCTGAAAAAAAACACATCAAACACACTCAATATTCAGATTATTGTGGAAAATATTATCACGTAGAACTTTGAACTGCGGTGTGCTTATAAGTTGGTAAACGCAGAACATGCTGATTCCACCTTCAACAAGATAATTGTTTGGACAACTCGGAAGTTTTTCCTTCATGTCATCATGTGCAAAACCAGGATAACCTTCTTGAAGCATTAGATACACTTTTGGGGACCCTTTGTCCAAATCAATGATCCCGGGGCTACCAGAAGCCCTATGGGTTGTGGATTGTAATCAGTGGAAAATTTTTTTTTTTTTAAAGATCATCTCATTATAAGACTTTTCAATTCTTTTATGGCTTAACCCAGGACAATTTTCCTTCCACCATTTCACTGCTTCATAATGGGTTTTATAGGCGTCATTCCTTGAAATAAAAGGGCATTTGCTATCTAATATTTGTACATTTCCATGGGAACCTGGATGACCAATGATGTTAACGTTTTCTTGTTGTACATCCCCTTTGACCAACTAAAATGGCTTTGGTAGCTCTGTCCAATTCACTTCCAGCAGGGCAACATCATCTGCTTCGTTATAGAACGGGATGTCTGTTTTCGGTGGATACCTTGGGGATTCAGATTCTTCTTTCATTCGATCAAAATATACATACTTTGGATGCTTGTTGATAAATTACATTGCTGCCATAAAATTGTTGCAATCTTGCATAATTCATACTGTGTGCCATTATGTCGTTGGAAGTAATTTTTAATTGACTTCACTATCAATCTTCATGTACATACTTTAAAATATGAAATGATTTATAAATGTATAGTTCATTGTTATTCACGCTTCTTGTATTTGTTGAATTTCGTTAAGAAATAAAATTAAAATCTTATTCATATTTTTTAAATATTTTATTATACATATTTATCTTACTCAATCACCCCCCCCCCACCCCACCCCGAAAGATGGAAACTTTTTTGGTCAATGTTAGCTTAATAGTCTTCAGAGTTGACAAAACAAGTGCTATATTTTGCAGAAATACCAAGATTGACTTTGTTATGAGTATACTGATACTGAGATAGGCATTAAACACCGGTTAAAAAGAAAGCAATTCTTAGTTATTTGGTACTCATGCTCAGCCAAATTACCATGATCATAGTAAATGAATAAAATAGAGGTAGTTCATGCTCTCACATGTATATATGTAAATCTTGTAAGTAGAGTTGTGACCCCTGGGTCTCTTGTTTATTGTTTCTTCTTGGAAGGGAGCTTATAGTTAGCCCTTCATTTTAATAATTTTATATTTACTTTTACCAGCTTAAAGCTAATATGTTAAATGCTGTAAATTGATACTCAGTGCGCACATTTTTTATACTAGAAGCTGCAGCAAAGGGATCACATACTTGGTAACAACGATCAGACAGTTACAGTGTCACTTTATTCATACAGTCCGTCCCTCAACGAGTCTGTCTCTCATCGAATTATTGACAAAGAGGGAACAAGGGCTTGCGCACCGGGCGTTCACCCTCCCGTTTGAATTTTTTAAGATATAAAATTTATATGTCCATTATCCTAGTATCAAGGGAAAAAACATCTGCCATTTGTTAGAAATTGTCAGCTTCCGGGGACTTTTCAGAGGGACACCCACCACGGCCTCGCCCTAGACCAACTGGGGGGTTCAGTGCAGCGCCTGGATTTCCCCCCCCCCCCTTTCCTTCTACTGCGCCTTCAGACTCGAAATTTCTGGATCTGTTTATGTCCGGAAAGTTCGTGGACAACATTGATAATTACCTACAAACATTGATAGAATACATGAAACTATTATTTTCATTAAATTCATGTTTCATTTTATTAACATGCAAGTTTTGAACAAAAACAGAGCACAAATAGTTATATGTTTATCAAATTAAAATTGACACACACTCATACCCGGAGCACTAAAATGAAAATTCTTGACGTCACCCGACGTCAAAAGCATAATACGAGTACATGTAACTTTTCTTAATATAGTCACCGTTTAACTCAATAAATTTCTTATGTTGCTTTAATCAGTCATAAATATGTGCACAAAATGTTCAAGTTTCATACGTAAAATAATATTTAACAATCCCTGTCTCATATCCTGCAATCATTCGACCTCTGTCCTCGTAAAAACTATTTACTGAGATACAGTAAAGTCACGTTACCAAGTTCATTTTTTACAGCGCTGCAATCTCGGAATGATGGTTTTTCTTCACGCATATCATCCTGTAAACTGTTCTTGCCGTCCGAAAATATTATATGCCACTTATATAATAATGTATGGCTTCCTTTACTATGTTTTTCCCTATTGTTTTTAAATGCACTGGTCTTTGTAGTTGTTTTATTCGATGTCTACGCAGAATTTTATCACTGCTTACTGCTCCACCTTTTCCGAAAACGTCCCCTTTTTTTAACAATTCCGATCCGTCTTAATATGTTCTAACTTTGATTGTTCAGCCATTTTACAACTTTGAATTTTCAAATTTTGCAGGTTTGAAGTGATAACGTCTGTCAACCTGATAATGTAAAAGTCATCCAGATTTCTGCAGAATTTTATAAAATGGAAATGAAATTTATAACGTGATAAATAATTTTTTATCGAAATTTTGCGGTGTTCCGGATCTCAATACCAAGTCTGATTATGAAGTCATAATTGTAATTAAACATTTGAAATTGAATCCGATTATACATTTCTCAGTTCATATTTAGTAAAGAATTAGAAATATGCTAATAATAAATATCAATGACGCAACATTTATTTAATTCTTAGCCTGTCCACGAACTTTACGGACAACCCTCGTACATTAACATTTTGTTTATTTCACATTTTTCTGTTAATTACATTGTTGCAGCTTTGCATAAGGTCTGATTGGAAAGTGTCTAAATTCGAGAACAAGACATTATAAAAACAATCTTCCCTCAATTGAAGATGCTCTCTAAGTGTATCCGAGTTCCCAGAGTTTACAAAACAATTTTTTAGCCTCATTATTTTATGATGTGCTGTCCGTAGCCCTACTCACTGATATTATCAATAATTCAGAACACAAAATTTAAACATAAATTAATGCGCTGTAAGAATTATATATCAATCAAAATAATAATTTATACGTTCATTGTATTACAAAACATATTGTAGAACCCTGTAAGATATATCTATATTGAAAGTAAGGGATTTGTATAAAAAGAGGAAGTTTCTAAGATATCAGCCAATCAGAGCAAAACATTCGTGCATATGCTGAAGATCTTATTGACTTGACCAAGCAGTCTGTTCTAGATCAGGAATGTATTTTTATAGTTTAGTTTTAAGGCATTATTTGTTGAATAGTTTAATAGGCTATATCATTAGTATATCACGCTCATTGACAGGTCAAACGATTGTAAGCAAACGACTATGTATTACGTATTTATTTTCAAACTGCCTCAAACTACTAGTTGTTAAATGATTCATGCAAACTACTAAGAAGATCAAATTTCTATATAGGTCAAACAATATAAGTATCCTTTCATAGAAGCACAGTGGCTCATTACAACGTATTTGTAATCTAAACGTGATCAGCTCTTCACCATCAAAATAGGAGAGGAATCAAAATGCAATTTTTATGTTATTGCGGAAGAAGATAAGTATACATGTACCGCTGTTAAGTAAAAGAAGTATCAACATATTTTAGTAATAATTACTTACAGTTTGGAGATGAATTCTAAAAATCAACAGTAAAAATCATTCATAGTGTACCTGGGGTAATGTTTTGTTGTATTTCTTCAGTAGATATACAATGATATATCAGGCCAATCGATCTGTAGAAGTTTGTTTGATCAACATAGCGGTAGGCTCAAAACGGAACGAGGAAAATTCCGTTTTCCAATTTCATAAAAACAGAAAAGTGTAAAGTGGTGTGGAGTAAAAGAGACGTAGAATTTAAAACAGAACTGATCAATGTTACAATGTGACCTTGTCAGCAATTTCAATTTATCATTTAGTCAAAGGCGGACAGATTTCTTTTTTCATACTGATTGTTAGGCCAATATTTACACCCTGAGTTGCTGACAGACTTTTCTGTGTCATTTTTTTTAAAGATGACAAGGGGAACACATAAGACTTAATTTACCGGTATGCACATTTTAGTTTCTTTAAGTGCAAAAAGCTAAAGATTAATAATTTTTTTTATTCTTAAAATGTAAATTTTATGATCAAAACTTGGCAGACATTGCCTTTGAGTATATATTTATATAATTCCAATCTTCATTTTATCTATTGATTTCCTGTGTTTTGATTGGACGAGAACACGTTCCAGAAAATTTTTACACATCGATAAATTCTTTCAATCAGAACTACTTTCTTCATGACACTACTAGGTTATCGTATAAACAATGAAAGCAGATATTTCTGGGTCTGTTCTGGCTAAATAATGAATACAAGAAACTTTAAATTTAACTAGGGCTTAAACAAAACTGGCAACATACTAGACTGCCTAACTGATGGACGCCGTGAAAATGTTTATGTCACTGTCCGATCACGAGTGTGAATTTTAAAAATCGCTGTCTCAACGTTCATATATAATAAGCTAAGTCTGTATCGTTTTGACAGGGAAAAGAAACGTACCTCAAACTCTTGCCCTATAAACATCAAATTCATATTACCTTTCTATATTGTTCCTCAATATTTGAATAAACAAGTGCAAATTGAAGGCGTCGTCGGTATGCAAGTTTCGCTATGAGAGTTGTTGTTTATGTCAACATGGCCATGGTCAAAGACGAACTATTCTGACGTAAACTCGTAATTACGATATTTGTTGACTTAAACAACATTCCATTAGTTGTTATAAGTTTATTTATCGATTATTTTGACAATTTAAAGTTGAACTCTATCGAAATTCATCTCGATTACGTTCCTTTACGGTAAAATGTATTCCTACGCCGTCCAGAAATAACGGATTGTATGGAGGCCTCAAAGAGAAATAATTTAAATATTTTTAAAAATTCGATATTGGAATTATAAGAATTAAACGTTCTTTTTGAAAAATTTATCGATGTGTAAACTCTTGACATTTTACTCACAAACTTAACATAAAAGTGCTTCGCACTTTTATTTACTTTGTGAGTAAAATGTCAAGAGTTTATACATCGATAAATTTTTCAAAAAGAACGTTTAATCCTATAATAAAATGGAATTTTCATGTTAACAATATTTTGTTTCAACTAGCAGTAACTTATTGTAATATGAGAATATCTTTAAAAACTTATTAAAGAATAACATTAAACCTGAAAAACAGACGAACTAATGGAACATATATTTTATTAATGAGGATATGTGAACCTGAAGATTTAGAACCCATTACGCAACTCGAACTGTCGAAGATGGGTTATAACACAAGTATAACACATTGTCAATATAAAACCAAATTAAATTAGCATTGCATTAATTTCATTAATTTCGGTTTCTTGCCTGTATTACCGACCTGGTGAATTTATGACATACCCCAGCCGTTTTTCGACGCTATGTTTTGTAGTGAAGGATGCAACGATATACTTACAAGGAAAAGGCATCTTATACGCCGAAGAATACGGTTATATTTTGGCGAAAAATATACAGATTAGTGCCGTTCGGTTTCATTTTACAACTGCACAAGCGACGTCACCCTGAAAACAATACCACGTTGCACTTCATTGGTTTTCACGTAAGTAACAACTCCTACATGTACTTACTCTTATGTTGCATTTTACCGCTGTATAGCATCATCGACATTCAGTGTGTCCTCTGTTACCAGCCGGGATTCACATTGATTCGATTATTATAGAAAGTTTGCACAATTTTCTTAGATCCATTTTTCAGAGAATAATGAAAAAAAATGTTTTAAGGATGACTTTAATGAAGTCATATTTTATGATAAGCATTGCAATAAATAATTATTTGTGTGCATGTTTTTTAGACATATAAATTTTCATACTTTGCATAAATATTTTCCTCTTGTGTTGCTGTAATGTAATGTAGGATCAATATTTCCATCGGTTATGAACATGGAATAAAAAACCGTAGTAAAATAGTTTTAAAATGATTTTGGTATAGAAACTCTTGCAGGCGCGTCGCCCAGTATGAAAAGGCGTCACTCTTTTGAGTCTATAAGTGACACAGACTCAAGGAGTTCATTTGGTGCACCTCGGATTATCCTCAGGGATATTAAACATATTTCATATGTACAGTCTTCAGATTCCAAGTTTTTGTATAAAACCAATACATCATACAAAAATTTGAAAGCGTGTAAGGTTTCTATTACAGATACATTTGATAATTCCTTTTTCAATCCCATGCATCTCTCCTGTTTCAAAATGTTCTGAGCAAAACTGTAAAACCTGTGACAATTTGATAACTAACACTTTTCACCAGTAATCTTACTGGACAGAGCTTCTAAACCAAAACTTGGGAAAATCTGAACTGCAGATCTTTCAATGTTGTCTGTTGAATAAGATATAATCTGTGTGGACTTTTTTATGTTGTCAAAACCAAGGGATCATAAAATAAAAGAATATCAGGTCATCGATTTCAAATAAATAATTGTGGTCGGAAGCTTTTATACAAACATTTCAATTTACCTGATTATTGTCCCCCGCTTTCGCAAAAGCGAGGGGACATTGAATCTCATTCGTCTGTCTGTCAGTCTGTCTGTCTGTCCGTCCGTCACAGAAACTTTAACCTTGTCCATAACTTCTGATTGAGTGGAGCTATGACTTTCATATTTCACATGTGTATTCCTTATGACAAGACCTTTCTTTGGGTACCACCAAATTTGATCTTTTGACCTTGACCTTGAAGTTTGACCCACTTTTACACAAAAATTTTAATTTTCTTTTTTGGGCATAACTTTTGAACGGTAAATACTGGGACTTTTATGTTTCAAATATATATTGTTTGTGGCAAAACATTTCATTGGATACCAAAAACCTCTACCTTCTGACCTTGACCTTGGAGATTTCTGTACCTATGAAAAAACATTAACCTTCGCCATATTTTTAAAATGGTAAGGGCTAGGGCTTTCATACTTCACAAATATAATTCTTATGAGAAGTCCTTTCATGGGATAATAAGAACTTTGACCTTCTGACCTTGACCTTGGAGTGTGGCAAGCTTTAAAAAAAAATAACCTTGGCCATAAGTTTTGAAGGGTTATGGTTAAGGCTTTTATACCTCAGATATTTAATCCTTGTGACAATACCTTTTATTTGATATCAAGCACTTACACCCTTTGACCTTGACCTTGGGGTTTCACCTACTTTTTAAAAACTTGAACCTTGGCCATAACTTTTGAATGGTAAGGGCTAGGGCCTTTATACTTCGCATAAGTAAACCTAGTGAGAATTCCTTTCAGGGGATACCATGAACTTTGACCCTTTTACCTTGACCTTACAGTTTTACCTACTTTTTAAAATTTGAGTACCAATATATTTAGTTTACATTGAAGAAAAGTTTAATCTTCGCTTTGTTGCCATACGGGGTCATCAATGTTTCAAAAACATATTTTGTTCTTTTTAACTTTTGATTGAAAGGAAAAGGGCTTTCATATTTGACATGTGTAATAACTATGACAAGATGTTTTCAAACATGCTATGATTTCTGACTCCTTGACCTTGGCCTTCACGTTCATATTTGACATCTCACCAACAAAGACACCGAAAGCGGGGGACTACAATTCTTTGAATTTGCTTGTTTTATTTTGTCTTTGAAAGTCAGAATTATCGAAAAGATTTATCACCACAGGAATAGTTTGTCTCTGAGTACACTTGTGGATTAGAAAACTAGGGACCACCTTTTCCTATGAATGTAATGACAATGTCGATAGTGTTGGAAGTAATTAAAACTAATTGTAAGTCCATTACTATACACTGAGTTGACGACGGATATTTCCGTTTTTTCCCAATCATGCCAAAAAGCACACGGCGGATGTGACGGGTAGGCAGGGGATGTTCACTCCTCCATGGCATTTGATCCCACCTCTGTTGTTTCAAAATGGTGAAGTCTTTGTTGACCTTGGTACCGTCTATGTTTCATTGCACAGGTTCAGTTTAGGTCTATGTTCATTTGATGGTTTACTTGATGACTTTCTTGCGAACGTCTTACAAAACTTAAGTTTCTCAATGTTAATTTTTAACAAACTTGTTGCTGCAAACAACAAATTAGCGTGTTTGTTTCTCGAAATGTTCCATTAAACATTTTAAGTTCCTTTAAGCTTATAACAGTAGTTGTATTTTTGGCCGCAACATCGCAGCTAGCAACAATAATTTGCAGTAACTCTTTCTTTCTGCGTACAATTTTGTTTGCTGAAGTCTGCAAACAGCTTCATAAGGAATACTAAAACTGACAATAATTAAAAAAAAACTAAGTTCATAATAACATAAAAGTATTCACTTTTTTATGTACAAGTTGTAAGTTCAAATAATATATAACTTGTACATAAAAAAGTGAATACTTTTATTTTAGGTAAATAATTAACTTTATAATTACTTAACTTTGGTCCCTTTGCATGGTTACTTAGGTACTTTTGTTTCACGGCTTCAGATATATCCGATTTCGTTTCTTGTCGCTGGAAAACAAAATTTACGACTATTTTATTTCGTGTCCTTATATGGACTGCCTTTTTAAAACATGTTCGTGTTGGTAATCGATTAAAAGTTTGATTCAGTAACTGTCGTATAGCAACTACTATACATACCACAATATTAACAGCTAAAAAATGTTAACCGAAATTTTAAGATTATTAAAATATAGCAAATTTATATTTTTTATACTCTATCCATTGATTAGGATTGCCATATTTCGTTATAAATCTGCTGCCATTATTTGCCTTGTCTGTTGTACACGAAAGCCAAAATAATTAAACCCAAAATCAAACACTTGCAGCACATTCATAAAACAACAAAAATTATTCAAGTTTTGCGGTTATGACTTAGAAAGCCTAAATTAATAATAAACAACAAGACATGTGACCGTGGAGAAGCTGTTTTAATTCTATAAGCCCAGTTTGGTCGATTTTTCTTGAACAACGATTGAAATTTAACTTTATTTTGTTCTTGTTTTGTTATTATAAAGTTTTAAATAATCGAGAAATATGATATATTTTAGCGAGACGCAACTTTAGCGATTTCTAACTAAAATCTGGTATTTTATTTTAACGAGAAGTAACTTTAGCGATTTTAAAATGCTAAGTAAAGTAGCTTTCACAAATAATACGCAATTAATTTTAACTATATTCAATATTAACGATGTCAGAACCTTTGCTTATAATGCCAAAATTTTTAAATCCTCTCTTAAAATTCTGCTTATACGGTATATTAGGACTCTGTCATAGCGAAAAACAATTTTTGCGTCTGTTGTAACAGTTGCCTCGGGTGTCTCAGTTGCCGGTATTAGGGCGTGTTACTCATATAACTTTTATTTCTATAATCCTTAGATTTATTGAATTTATGTCGATTTATACTTAACAGTATTGATAATGGAGAATAAATCCGAGTAACTAATGTAGACGTTGTTATATCCATGGGGTCATAATTTCCCGGAATCACAAAATCAGCTTGATCCGCGGGTAAAAAAAAAACGCGGATTCTTTAAAAGCGATATATATATATTTTTGTACCCTAATGAAATATTGAGAAAAATAGTATTATTTCGTCAAAAATGTGTCCGCTTTATAATTATATGGCTGAGTTGTTACGATTGCCCTTTAAAACGACACCAGGTCGCGATTCGCTGCAGCTCATGTACATACTGGGTATATCAAAACTGCAGCGTTTTTTTAAACAAGGGACCTGTCCTCGATCTATTGATACCAATATTTTTTATTAATTTTCTAACTACAATTTTGTCGTATTAACATATCGTAAAAAGTCCTAACCCATATTCTAAAACGTTTATGCACAGCGCACAAATGGCCATAGCATTTGCTATTTGAGAATTTGGCTCAGAAGGTCTAAAAATAATTGCAATTTAAAAATTCAGCATAAAATTTATTGTGAATGATATGGAGATAACGAGCAGTATTCAAAAACAAAGTCAATAAAACAATACAAAACAGGAGCAGAACTTGTCTTAATATTGTCAATTAAGAGATTATCAATACTATCAAGGACTTGAGGGTCCTTTAGTATTAGTTTTTGTTAAAACTATAAACAAATGCGTTACTTCTTCATTGATTCTGGCCCGCTCCGGCTCCCTGCTCAACTGCTGACCCAGGCACGCCTTTTGCTATAGTGAAAACTTAGGAACTTTGATTTACTATAATTAATGATAATAAACTATAGTTGACAATAGTTTTCTATAGTATTTTTGTTTGCTTCGTGTCAGTAAGTCGTTTTACGGGGCAATCACACAGATTATACATAAGCAATTCAGATAAAAAAAAAACAAAGATGCACAATTGTACAATTCATGTTTTTATACTAGACGCATATATTTAACATATTGCTAGTTTAGTTTATTCCGATACGAATGTAAAAATCATATCACAGGAAGAAACAATACCTTTCAGTTAAAACTGAAAGGGACTTTCAGTAACTTTTAAGTGGCCATTCAGCCACTGAATGGCACATGCATTTCAGTGACCTTTCCGTTGCCTTTCAGTCACATTTCAGGTACCTTTCAGTCACCATACTGCGGACACATTTCAGTCAACTTTCAGTGGACTTTCCATCAACTTTCAGTGACCTTTACGTCGTCTTTCAGTGACCTTTCCGTCGTCTTTCAGTGACCTTTCCGTCGACTCTCAGTGACCTTTCCGTCGACTCTCAGTGACTCTTCAGTGACTTTTTCGCCCCCTTTCAGTGATATTTAAGTCTCAATTTTAGCAATTTATTTCACTAGCGTACTATTTTATAATCAGATATTTTTTCTTAACAAGGAAGCAATATTTTGAATAAAGATTTATTATTCAATCTTAATTGTTTTTTTTTTACTTCTCGTGACCAAATTCGGGTACCTTAAAATATATCTAAGTAATTATTATAATTTTATTAAATATGTGAGACTTATTCAAAATGATTTTTAATTTTGTAGTTACATTTAGCAAGTTTAGAAAACAAAAATTCTTCAAGTGATAAAAAATTATCCGATAACCGATTCAAAATTTAAAATATATGAATACCATTCTATCGTGCTTATACGTGTATTTTTTCTTTGAAATATATAGTTTTTTTGATGTGACAGAATTTATATTATTTAAACCTTTTCGGGAAGATCACAAGTATTACTGATCACTTTTATCTTCTTAATTATGTCATTGTCAAAACTGCAGGATATTTAGTTTTTGAAACTTTAATTACAAGAATAAATAAATCGTTTAAAATACATGCCTCTTGTAGAAAAAAATATAGTAGATTTTAGCTTTCTAAATGATATTGATTTAATTAAATCATTCTACTAAGTTTCTAGATAGAGAATTTACAACGATCTTAAATCTTTGACACAGGAACAGGTACCCGTCTCTGATAATTGTCATCATCCCGATAGGAGATGTGTAGTAATCAGTCTGCCCCAAAATCCGCGCAACTTACACAGAATATACAAAAGATAAACAAGATATATACACATCGCAGCTCCTCGATACAACAGCTGAACTGATTGTTCCATCGATTTCTATAAATGAATTGATTTTAAATCCTCATTTCACAACAAGAAGTTGTGGCGCAATCGATAAGGTCGCAGACACCTATGCAGGACACCAGGGTTCGATTCTGGGCGTGGGAGCATTTTTGTTTCTTGTATTCATTTTTTTCGTATTTTTTTTTATTCGGAATTAGATAAATTTAATGCTATTATACCAGGGAAAAGTGAAATAAAATCTTAAGGTAAAAAAAAATAAGCCGATTATTCAATAAAAAGATTCAACTGAATGATCATGGAAAGGTCACTGGAATGTATGTGCCATTCAGTCGACTGAATGGTAACTGAATGATCACGGAAAGGTCACGGGAAAGGGTCTTTTCAGTAACCTTTTAGTGACCATTCAGTGGCCATTCAGCCACCATTCAGTCGACTGAATGGTGGATTTTCATCTTGTGCATACCATGTGCATATGTTTTCAAACATTTTCACTCTGATTGAGACATATGTTAAGTATGATAGTTTTTTTTACCATATGTCCAACAGCATTTTCACTGTGAACCATAACAATTCTTTTTTATAGTACAAAAGTTACAGAAGCAGAAAAATGTTGGGAGAAGAACAAAAAGAATTCAATCTCCCAAGCAACTAGATTAAATACAATTTTGAAGGTAACTTGGATTATTTTGAGAAATTTATGATAATGACGACTGAAATTAGCTGAAAGCAAATAAACGACAAATGAATTAAGAAAATAATTAAAGAATAAGGATTGTAACTACATAATTTTTTTAAGTTACTCCAAATCGCCATCACCATCTGTGAGTTTTGTGCGAGTTCATTTTTTCTAAAAGGTTCGATAAAGTACATGACAGGAATATCTAGATTTAAAATAGACTTTCTAGTTTTGGTTGATGTCCAATAAACCAGTAGATGAATTTGTGTGAATCTCATCTTTTAATTCTTGAATTTGAGCTTTCAAATCCCAAACGTCTGCTTGAACTTGTGCTTTCAGATTTCCAACCTCTGCTTGTACACTTTGTAATGAAGTTTGAATAGAGGTTTGTTGATTCTGAACGCCCATTATTGACGATTGCATACTCGTTATTGAAGTTTGCAAATTCAACAGAATTGCTCCTAAATCAACACTGGATGAAGCATTATTATTTTGCTGTTCTGACTGTGAACCTGTAGGATCCTGTGACCCTGACGAGTTGTTTCTAGGGCAAAACGAAGAACACGGCTTTAATGTATGAGGGAGACCAAAAGAATCTAGTATTCTAACCATTGGTGTCACGAGACAGGATCCCCTAGTGGTCAAACCTATCGCCATCCCAAGACAGCTCAGAGTCTTGTCTGGATTGATACAGAAAACAAAGGCCCCTGAATCACCAACTTCAAAAAAGGCCCCATGTGGAAGGCTTTGAATTTCAATTTGATTATACATAGACACAATGTTGATTTGGTCCGGTAAACCTAAAGATTCGTTCAAAAAGCGGATATGTGCTCCATCAAAGTAGAGATTTCCAATCGTGAACCCTGATTGACTTCCATATTTTATGACACTGTCTAATCTATCCGGAAATCTGCTGCCTACGTTGTGGATAGGGTAAGGATCTTGCAAAGTAACAACCTCCCCATTAAATACTGGTGATATATCTGGGTCAAAACCTAGAATGGAAATAAATGGAAGTTCTGTGGAAATAAATGCCGTAACGTTCTTATGTTCATTATGAAACTTAACTATAGATAAGCCTATCTGCACTTTGATTTGATGCTTCAAATTTAAGCTTACAGTCATTTTGTTCATTTGAATACTATAGACACATACTGAAAAACATAGAGAAACACTAGAGATATATGACCTTAAACAGACAAATAAGTGTCATAATTGTCTCTTTCAAGGGGCAATTCAATCCATTTTTTTAAATAAAAAAATCTAGATTCTTAGATTTATAATAAATTGCCGGTATATTCCCTATCACTTCAGTGAAACTAGAAGCTAGGGTACATTGAAGAACATTTGGGATGTTATCATCTGACACGCATATTTAATGTAATATGCCTTTCGCTTACCTGCTGAATATAGTTGACTAGCTAGTGCCACGGGAAATCCAAATTCGTTCACAGTTGGGTCAAGTTTTATCAAAGCGGCGTCAATGGCATTGTCATTCATTGAGAGTGGAAAGCGTTTATCCACAATATTGCCACATACTTGAAATTTATGCTTATTTTTATCAAAAAACTCTGCTTTAAAATCTGTACCTCTACAAGTTACATAGTTTTCTAATTCAGTATTTGGTACATTCAATTCATCTGTTGAAAATACAACATGAGCACACGTAATCAAACCAACGGAACCATCTGGCAAATCAACAAAACCCCCAATGCTTCCATTTCCAGGATTGTTAACTCCTCTGGCACGACGGATATGTCCCCCAAAGTCTATAGATTTACCACTTCCCAACAAACAGTAGCCCTCCTGTACATCTACTTCGAAACCATTGATTTGTTTAGGAAACTCTCGTTCTCCAAAGGGAATGAATCCTTTATGTAAACACAAAAGACTAATGCAGTGTTTTTCGATAATGACATGTTTTCCTTTGGAATATCCTGATGATTTATAAGGAGATGCCGATATCAAAGTGAGGTTGGAATGCTTCTTGAAAAGTTTTCTTGCGTCATTTTCTGGTATAACAGGCAGGTTGGTTGATGAAAAAGAAGCAGAAGAGGAGTTGAAGACAGTATGAGCTTCATCAGATGGGTGTGTATAGTTATACAATACCAGATTGACCCCCATGACCTTTTCCGGAGTTCCGTCTTTCATTTCTATGCTACCTTTGTATAACATCATGATCACAAGCCTACTTTCCTTGCTACATTCACAACAGAACGATAGTCTGATTGCATTTTGTTGAAGTCTTGGACATTCTCTTAGAAGTATGTATAATGCTGTATTCAAGAAAGTGTCCACAAGAAAAGAAATTCTTTTCTTGCCTTTAAACAGTTTACACAAATGAAAATCAAAATCAAGCACGTATGACCTCACAATCTCTAAAATCAATATGTGGTTTTGATTTTCAATAGCGCATTCCAGGCATCGATCAATAATTAATGAAAGGTCTCTTGGTTTAAATTCCGACATTGCTTTCTTTGCATATGTAGAAAATAGGATGGATAAAATGAGACGACATTTTGGAGACTGTGTATTTCTGATGACTTCGTTAAAGTCTGTCATCCATTCAAGAAAATCGTCAACACTGGATTGAGAGAATGTCTCAAAACGTTTACTTTGCTTTTCATCAACTTTGGATCGAGAGAATGGCTTTAAACCTTTACTCTGTTTTTCAGCTCTACTGAAATGAAGTCCTGAACAGTCCAGGTAATCTACTCTCTTAATGATGTCTTTATAATCATTGTTTTCCATGTGGTCTCGTTGATTTGAGTCAAGATTATAGCTATCAATATTCATAAAACTAATTAGTCTTTGGATTTGAAATTCATAGTCTTCGCTTTCCTTGAGCTGTTCACGTTTTTTATAAAAAGTTTTCGCTGGCCAACAGGAAATCCTCTCTACAATTAAATGAATAAATGGACATCAATACCATTTATAAAAAAAACATCATAAACAGGCTCAGTTGGATTTCATTTAAGGAAGACTGTTAAAATTTAATATATTTCACTTCTTAATTGATGGTGGTTGTGTGTGGGGTGTGTGCAAAAATCCATTATCTATTGTTGGTTTTTAAAATCTTTTTTTTTATTTTTCCAAGTTCACAAAATCTAAAGTCAGAGTAAAAAATAAAGATAAATATTAATTTGATCTTATGACATATCTCCTTTTTAAAAAATAAAGTCTTGAAAAAAGCTTGAAAAATAATGATGAAATATTCATGCATTTAAAAAAAAGTTCCCATGTACGAATTTCATTGCGGTCAAATTTCTGCTTGGATATACGATGTGTTTGTCGTGAAATACACCAACAAAGATCACTGGCAAGTTTGGATTCATAGCAAATTACATTTTGAATTTGATACAAAAATGTATAATTTGAGGAGACGTGTACACATTTAGTTTAAATTGACTTTCTACATGTAACATGATATACAGTGATTAAGATTATCATTTCATAAATACTGAAAAGAAAAAGAAATGCAGGGTAAACTTTTGAGGCGAATTCAATTTATTTTTCTTTGATTTCTTTCAGTACTCCTATCTTACTTTTAAAATCATCTTTCAAAAAGATAAAACCAAAATCAGATTTGATTTTGTCTATTCAGCAATAATTTAAGCTGATATGATGGTACCCCTTAAAAGTGAAAATCGAAAACTCTTATCTGCAATGTCTCCCCTGCACAGCTGACATGAGCGTTATTTTCCTTTAGCATGGAATTCATCAAAGTGAGTATCTTCAAACCAAGGCTATACGAGGGTCATTCAAAAAGTTCGTAGACTTTTGTCCTAACTTTTTTATTTAACGTCATATTATATCCAAATTTAATACAAATATTTTAATAACAGATTCAAATAATCTGATTAAAAAAAAATGGACTGTACCCTCATATTTATTAAAATTACCAAGGATTTAGAACAGCAAAATTGGGGTCACGGAGCACCGTCAAAATTGAGTAATTTTCGACTTTTCACTTTATAGTATTTACAGCTATACCTCTAATAAATGAATCTGAAACGAAAAAAATTTACATGTTCAAATAAAGAATTGCTGTATCAATTAAAATGAAATCAGGTTATGTAATATCTCGTTTCATTTAAAAGATATCAGCTTCTAAATACATATGGACTTGATTAAAAAAGGCAAAAAACCATGACGTTGGAGGACGTCACGGAGCAGCAAGTAGCAATAAAATTAGACTTTACATTCGGGAAACTTTTTCTGCAAGCTTAAAAAATCCTTATAAATCAGGATCTGTATGAAAAAAATCTGTGTGTTTGTATTAAGTTGAAAATACAATTTTTGAGTGGTAGCGAGTTCGAATCGGACGATGGATTGTCTGCAAAGAAACAGGTTAAAGTTAAAAATATTGTCAAAAGAGTTAAGAAAGTCATTGAACGTGATGTGTGCTTCAATGTTGCTGAAATAATAAAGTTGCATGGCAAATCAAAGAATTTGAAAACAATAACATTCTAATTCAAGCTATATTTGCACAATTGTTAGCAAACCAGGTGTTAAGTATTGTGGATATGTGTTTTGAATGGAGAAGACGCAACAAATCGTGTTTGAAATAACAAAAATGTGTATACTTCTGACAAACTTTCTAAGCGTTGTTTTTGACGTTACAATATTGGTTAACCGTGCTCCGTGGTAACAAAACATGTTGCTTTTAATTTTGGCTGACGTGAGTTCTGTTAAATCAAATGGAATGAAACTTCACGCTTCAACAAAATAAATGTTTATGTTTACGAAAGTGTGTTGATCTACAATCTTGTAATAATCATATGACGATGAGAAGCATTGTCTACGTATTTTTTGAATGACCCTCGTATTTGGCATAGGTAACCACAATAGTCTATTGTATAAAAAGGCGGTTTTTGTGGTAGTAGGGTTGCGAGTTAAGAGATGGCAGAATGAGTAGCCCGCTCGTAACTTGACTTATTTGCGGTAACGTCATCGTCACGGTTGATTGAAAACCATACCAGGCCCTCTCTGACAACGGGTGACAAGATTTATGGAGGGAAACGTTTTGTTTTTTTTTTTAAATGCACAGTTACCGGTTGTTGCCTTTTTCATTAATTAAGCAATTCAAAAATCAGACCCCATTGGACTTCCGGAAACTGTACCAAGATTGCAAGAGTTTCATATCGTCTCTAAACATTGAAAAACAGTGAAAAATAATGTGTATACATCAGGTGCTTCAAATGGTGCAAAAAGATTTGTTGACAAACTCGTCGTCATAAAATTGCACTTGTTTTTGGCTTTTTAGCGTTTTCCCTACATGAAGTCATACATTTAATGGTTGAATAATTCTGAACACTGATTTTGGTGCATAGTAACTAAATTTCTCATTCGAACAATTTTCGTAATTTTCGGTATGCGGTCAAGATTTTCTCGAATATTATGCCAACCTGCGTTTCTTTTTCCTTTCAGTATATTACCTGTCCATGTATTCATTTTTTTTTAATTTACCTAATTTTTCTTTAAAAGCTTGGAAAGTCACTGTAAAAGATGATGAAAAACTGATAGATTTTGATCATTTCTGACAGAAATGGGTTATTATTTTTTAATCAATTTACTTTGTTAATATCATTATCATTTTTTTGACAATTACTTTAGTACGTTACGATGAAGTCACTCAAAACTTCACTGTTCTAGTCACTGTTCTTTAACTCCCCTCCTTCTTTCTTTTCTTTTCTTTTTACGTTTTATAGGTAAAAATAACTCTTGTACAACCTTCCCCTCTCTCTCTCTCTCTCTCTCTCTTAATATACATGTATTTAACCGAAAGAAAAGATAATTATAACCGGTAAATAGCTACTAAAGAAGGGTTTACAAATATAACTAACGCTCTAGTATAAGTCCATTCATAGTGATTTCAAGGGAACTATTTACATTTTACTGCCTAATTTTCATATAGGAAAAAAATCAGAATATAATAATAGATTGTAATTTTTTTTTACTTCAATGCCAAAATCTGTCTTGGACAAAAGTTGGCAATATATATAGGTAGCACTGTATCTGTATAAGATGAGAGTATATTATAATTTTTATTTGTATGATATAAATTATATAATACTTGAACACTCGTTATGGTCAGGAACTAGGTTAAACATTTTTTTTTTCTAAGAATATAACTGTACTTGATCAATCAAAAGAATTTAGGTTAGAGATTAAACCATACCTGTAGATTACAAGTAATATTTGTATACGGTATAAGCTTCCGGTATTTCTACATTAAGAAGTTTTAAATTTTACTTTTTCTACCAATGCCATTGAACTAACAAAATTGACTTTGGGTGATGGTAACATCACACATACATCTTCGTGTCTGCTTTTAGTGTTTCTCCATTAAAGTTACAAACTGGCTTGATTGTGCAGACAAACAAACACCTAGACAGACAAACAAAGGGATGGTAGGCAAAATGTGACGTTTACTTAAGCAGTAAGCTCAGGTGGGCTAAAAATGTTAAAATGTACCAGGACAATCATGTATAAGGACACACTGTTAGAGAGGCGACAGATAACAACTGGAAAAAAGCTCATTTGAATCTTTTGTCCAGGTGAGCTAAAATGTCTACAAAAAACGTACGGTAGCCTTTGGTCTTCTCTTCACTTTTCTTTTTCATCTGAATTGCTCCACTGCGTAGGACAATATCTAAAATGTTATGTTCCATTCACTCATTAATAACAAAAGCTCCGTGATCGAAAATACCGACCTAATCATCTAAGCCCTGTTCTGATACAAGGAACAATTTTTAAATTTTTTTAAATAGATTAATTCTTTAATCCTATTTTTAGTGACCGCAACATTGTTCACTGGGTTTATAAATTAAACATATTTGATTTGAATTCTCAAAGGAATAACATATTGTATGACAAAGATAACCTTTCTGATCTTGAGAAGATTTTTTAATGCTAACCGATTTACAAGCTAAAGGTTTGCATAATTTGAGAAAAATATATTGTAAGGCAATAGAAGTCGCAATCAGCTATAGAAATTCCAAAAACATTCATTCCAGATTATTTTAAACGTATAATACATATGCTGAGAATTTTGTTTAAAAAGAATTTCAACAATGAAGCACTCAGCCTCAGTATTATCTTTCTGTGATTAATCCATAATTGAGGGTGAATATATTTAATGTATGTAACACTCACTGTGTGCAAAATGACAATGCAAAAAGAATGTGTACACAATAATAAAATACGAGGAGTATATACTCAATTTTTCATTTACTTTGTATGGTTTTGATTATATGGGATTAAAGATACTCTACTTATTGTCTGAAAAAATAAGCAATTTCAGCAATAAAAATAAAGAGCGTTTTTTTCTCTGAAAGTATCAAAAATTAACATCTCTAATGGTTATATTACAATCACTGTTCAATGTTTAAGTAATGTAGAATTAACATCATGGTACGGATATCATAGCGTAAGTATAGCCCCGTGATTCTTGTTTTTTTTTTTACAATGCAAGATGTAAACGGAACGCAACCTGTCTGCAAACATGTTACAAGAAAAATACCATTCACACAAATAGGAACTTATATTGGGTTGTACATGTAACACATCTTCCTAAACCCAACGTTAATTTAAATATTCGTAAAGAAAGTAGACAGATAAACAAAAGGAAATATTTTTAAAATTTTCTAAAATATATGTGAATGCCAATTAAATATGGCACAAAATAACAATTTCTTGTCCCAGATTTTCAACAAAGTTTCAAGTAGCAATAAGCATAACGCATAACATAATACGTACATCGACTGGACGATCTTTCTTCTTTGCTGGTGCGCATTCTAAATTGTTCCTGTTTGAAAAAAAAATGTAATATTTTTACAACCTTTGATTAATTCAGTCGGTTAGCATATTCTAGATTTAAAATAAAACATATGGAGATGACGAACAGAATTCAAGAAGTCCATAAAAAAAATACAAAACAGGAACAGACCAAAAGCGACCAAAAGCGAACCTCCAAACCATCAAATGTGGGATCAGGTGCCTGAAAAAATTCTTGTTTTTCACTTTATTAAAAGAGAATAACCAAAAATAAGAATAATTTAAGTATGATGAAGTAAACAAAAGTTTCATATCACTAATATTACAAAATAGAGTAGTCAGATGAAACTATATATCATTGAAATAGTGGTCATATCAAGGGCCCCGCTTTCAGCAACGAACATGAAAATGTAAGATAGCTGAGAAGGATTTATTTTGAAGTTGTTTAAGTCTAAAGGGGACAAAAAGTAACTACTCTCTGAAAAAAATAATAAAACAAAAAAACTTTAAGAAATTTATCCTCTTTAAAAATCGTTGCATATCCTCAAATCATCACATTAAAATGTGGAAGGACAATCACAATTGTTCTGTACCTTAAGTCAATTAGTAAAGTTTGAGGCTGAGGTTAAGGGAAAAATATGCATCGAACAAATATTTCAAACAGAGAGGTTATTTCTGACCTTGACTTCGTTCAAGATAACTGCGCATCCATTGATCAATAACACCACCTGTGATGAAGTATAAGCAACATTGGACCAAGGGAAAAGAAGACATGCTCCGGACAAGGATTTTTCATATATTATTCTGCTATCATATGATATGTAATTTTTAAAGCGTACATGTACTATTCTTTAAATTCTACACCCGTCTAATAAATTTACGGTGGGAAAGAGCGAATCAGAACTGCCCTTTTGGATATCCTTGTAATTAAGGTGGGTCTTAAAATCCTAGCAGACTACAAGAAAACGGATTTCTACCAATTCCTTGTATTTAATTCCTGCCATCCTTCACATTTAAAACGTAACATCCCCTCTAATATGGCAAGATATGTTTGTACCATTGTCATAGGTAAAACCAGAAGAAATGGGAATGAAACACTTAAAACACTTATTTTAAAATGTCCTAGACATAGGGGACCCGGCGTCAGAATTTCATATATGTTATGGATTCGGTTGAAGATTATGCCAGACGATTGGCAAGATACATATCAATAAAAATAGAAGACGTTGACACTTTCTCTGAGTGAATTAAACGTATCAGATCCATGTGAAGATCGCGTATTAAAGGATTGAAGGGGCAATATAGAAGCCATCTATCCTTTTGTATTCAATAATCCAGAAATGAAAAAAAGAATTAGATCAATAACATAATCAGAACGTACTGGTCCCTGCTGAGGAAAGAGGTAACAACATTGTTTTTGTTTGTAGGGATCATCATATAAATTGTATTGTAGAGGAACTAGGATTTAAGTCTACACATGGTAATCTAACTTATACTTACTTATAGTTTCCTTTCTAAGGAAGATTTTTTCTAATCATATCTCAGTTTTGAATATTTCAAAATTCCAAAGAATAAAAATGACTTTGAACTACCATTAAGTTTATTGGATTCCGAAACTTCATAACAATCCTTACAAACAAAGATACATGGTGGTTTCCAGTGAATTTTAACCAAGCCTCTTTCTTTTCTCATCACTAAGATAAATAACAGTAGTGAACGAGGAACTTCAAGAGTGCTATGCAACATATTCAAGAAGTGATGTGAATTAGATTTGATACTCAAAAATTCAAAAAAAAAACTTTTGGACAATTTGAAATCACAAGATTTTACCAAATTCAACAGCATACAAACTTACTACCCAGCTTTATACACAACCCTTCCCCGTGACAAATTAAAGTCCAGGCATTAATTTATTTATCTGCCCATTGGTCATTTGCGAAATTATTTTGTTAAAACACATTCTGATTGCACACACAAGTACTCTAAAGTTGACATCAAAATGATGCTGGACTTGCTTGGCAATACCTATGAGGTTTTTGGAGACCAGGTCTTCCAACAATCTATTGGAATCCCCATGGGTACCAATTGCGCTTTGTATAAGCAGACCTTTTTTGTATTCATAAGAAGGAGAATTTGTGCTAAATTCTGTGCGTGAAAAAGAGAAAACACTTGCTGTGCCCTTCAACTCGACAATAAGATATATCGACGGCGTACTGTCAATTAATAATGGTAATTTCCATTCTTTTGTCGATACGATATATTCTGTTGAACTTAAGATAAAAGATACCACATAGTCTTACACATCTGTTTCATATTTGGATATTTTACTTGAAAAAGACGTTAATGGTACAGTACCGACCGGACAGAACTTAAAACCAGAGCAAACCCGAAGCGGACCATTGACACATGACCAAACTTTTTTTTTAATTCTTTGACAAAAGTTAATAAAATTATATTAAGACATAATATTTTAGTCTTAAACGACACATTTACATTATAATCGGCTATTTTAAGGACCGATTTGGAAAATGTGACACTTGCACCGTTTTAATATGTATGACTTCTTTTAAAAAATTGTAATAAAGCAGCTGAATACTTGTAGAAAATGTAATATAGCTATCAATAATGCATAGGAATGGGCCGTATTTATCAGTAATTACCAGTTATATCGCACGTATCAGCTGTTTGTCTCGTGACTTGTATAAAAATAGGAAATGGGGATAGTGCAAGGGAACACGCTTGTTTATCACGAAAAAAAATGATACACATTAAAAGATGTTTATTTCCTCTACCCAAAAAGTGCTGGGAGCTAGACAGTGCTGTTCGCGACGAACTCAAAATTTTGCCGAAAATGCTTATAAGAGGTAGAAATTTCTACTTCGCTAAAATTCTGTTATAGATAAAAATAATGTTATGCAGACCAGGATAAGCTCCCAGGACTTTTCAAAATATACACTATATAAGCAATAAAAATTCCAAATTTCAACTCAAGCAAAATAGTCTATGCCCTTGCACTTTTGATGTAAATCACGAATCCGCTCATAGTTTTAGCGATATTCTCTACATGCCTTGTCCATGTGCAGCTACATTGCTACTAGATAAATTCATAGTTTATACACATGCTATTTAATAAATTATTTTCTTTTATTTTTTAATGATTAGATTAAAAAATTAGCAATGATATCATATTTATTTAAGCATTCTTGTAATTATTAAACCAGTGAATCTAGTCCCCTGGATCACCTTGCTGCGTCATCTCAAGGCTAATGACGTCATATTTGACGAAAGACTTTCTTCTATTTCTCCACTGTACTGCTATCAAGTATTGCAATTTTACAAGCTTTTATAAATAATCGATAAAATAAATAAATTCAAATTGTTATTTACGCATGATCATGCCGTTAATTAATTTTTGTGTTTAGTTGAATGTCAATGACGTCACAAACTTCCTATACAGTGTACAAGGAATGTGATCTCTGACCTTTCATAACATAGCTGAGTAGTAAAGAATTTGAAGATAATTGAACAACAAATTGTAAATACCAGTTTTATGTACCTGAATTTTGTCACGATAAGAAAACAAAAACAAGAGGCCCATGGGCCACATCGCTCACCTGAGCACTAAGGGTAGGAAAAAGTAGAAAATGGCTTTTTATTGTTAAGTTTAAATCCAAAAGTAGTTCCATGACCAATCATGGATTTGCTATTTTTTAGAAAATGATTTTTATCAAATTTTCCTAAATATATCTTTAAAAACGTTGGTCGGCCATTTTGGTCCCGCCCTACCCCTGGGGGTCATGATTTGAACAAACTTGAATCTACGCTACCTGAACATGCTTCCATATAAATACATGTATGATGAATTATGGCTATAGCATTCTTGAGAAGAAGATTTTTAAAGTATTTTCCTATATATTTCTATGTAAAACTTTGGTCCGCCCTACCCCCGGGGGTCATGATTTGAACAAACTTAAATCTACACTACCTGAGCATGCTTCCATATAAATATGATGAATTATGGCTATGTCATTCTTGAGAAGAAGATATTTAAAAAAAATTTCCTATATATTTCTATGTAAAAATTTGGTCGGCCATTTTGGCTCCGCCCTATCCCGGGGGTCATGATTAGAACAAACTTGAATCTACACTACCTGAACATGCTTCCATATAAATATGATGAATTATGGCTTTATCATTCTTGAGAAGAAGATTTTTTAAGAATTTTCCTATATATTTCCATGTAAAACTTTTATCGGCCATTTTGGCCCCGTCCTACCCCGGGGGTCATGATTTGAACAAACTTGAATCTACACTACTTGAGCGTGCTTCCATATAGATATGATGAATTATGGCCTTGACATTCTTGAGAAGAAGATTTTTAAAGAATTTTCCAATATATTTCCATGCAAAACTTTGGTCGGCCATTTTGGCACCGCCTTACCCCCGGGAGTAATGATTTGAACAAACTTGAATACACTAACTGAGAATGTTTCCCCATAAGTTTCATCTTTCCTGGCACAGTGGTTCTTGAGGAGAAGATTTTTAAAATATGCAACCAAATTTTCATTAATTTCCAATTATCTCCCCTTGAATGAGGTCATGGCCCTTCATTTGAACAAACTTGAATCCCCTTCACCCAAGGATACTTTAGGCAAGTTTGGTTGAAATTGGCCCAGCGGTTCTTAAAGAGAAGTCAAAAATGTGAAAAGTTTACAGACAGACAGACAGACGGACAGACGGACGCCGGACAAAATGTGATCAGAAAAGCTCACTTGAGCTTTCAGCTCAGATGAGCTAAAAAGTAGAGAAGTGAATTTTGCAAAAGAATAATTACTGATCATACGTATAAATTTATGATAAACCGGTAAAAAATTTCTGAATTAAGACAACATTTACATTGAAAGATATAAAAAGGTCACTGAAAGTTTTCGGAAAGGTCACTGAAAGATAACTGAAATGTATCCACGGAAAATTGACTGAAATGTGGTTGTTTACCTTCATTACCTGCATACGGTATATATCTCTGCAGATTTGCAATGAAAGAGCATGCATCAAGTATGAACAATTTCTAAAAAGAGGTAAATTATAGAAAAAACAAGTTGAAGGAACAAGAATATCAGCAGCCTTGTTTGAATTTTTTATAAAATTAAAATTCATAATTCCTATGATCGTTTCAATGACTATGTCAGCAAATACATTTGATCATTGAGTCAAATACTGACTGATATATTTTTATTTATAATAAATCATATACTGAATTGACGCCGGATTCTCCTGTTATTTCCTGATCCTGACAAGGAGCGGAAGGCGGTTGTCACTGGTCAGTAGGGGATACTCACTCATCTGTGGTACCTGATTCCACCTCTGATGTTTTAGAGATTTTTTTTGCTCTGCTCCTATTTTGTATTGTTTTATGGACTTCTGAACTTGAATTCTGTTTGTTATCTCCTTATTTTTCATGTACCTGCCATTCAGTGGCTTAATGACAACTGAACAGTCATTGAAACCCGCCTTCTAATTTTAGCTGAAGAAACTTGTTTCTTCCTATATATGTTTACGACAAACCCAGAATTCAAAAGTTTTCTGTGATGCGTTTCCTTTTCTTTTAAATTAAACATATGCCGGTATTTGATAACTTTTGTTGTATTTTATTGATATTCTTGCATGTGAAGAAAAATATCTCCGAGCTAAAAGAAAAATAAAATGTTCCGATGACGGACTTTTTACTTAAACATTACGAGTCGCCTGCGTGGCATATTGGTTAGAGTGTCTACTCTAGATTTGCAAAATAAGGAGTTGATCCTTACTTAGCGGGATCGAAGCCCAACTATGGGACGTGAAGACCTGTCCTTTGGATGAGACCGTATACAAACCGAGGTCCCGTGTCTCAGTGGGTGCAGGCACGAAAAAGATCCGTCGCTGCTTAATTGCCCTGAGTGCTGAGCACAGGACAAAATATGCAGCTCCCTCAAGCAAGTGGCAGCGTCTGTATATGAGTGAAAAATTCTTAACATACATACAATCAATCAATATAAATTGCAATTTCTTAAAGCATGTTACCTACCCTGCCTATAACATTTAAAACGAGATTGTTTTCATATTTTAAAATCAAAGGAATATTTCAATAATTTAAACATAACAAATACATAATTTACCAGCTATCAATCATGAAATTACAAATTATCATGTGATTGCCAACCACACTTTATCAAACTTTATTGTGGATATCAAATACGTAAATTATTGTTTGGAATACTGAATGTTGTATCTATTTCCCAAAACTTAAATTTATTCTTCATATTGGTCACAAATTTCACATTTTACGTATTATTGCAAATTTCTGTTTCTTTTGGATGACAACGGAGAGATTTCATATACATCTTTATGACAACAAACAAATGTGCTTAGTTTTAAAGCTTTCTGACAACGATATTGTCTAGGAACGTTACGTGTACCTGCCCTTCGTGATCATTAGATATATAAAAAAAAATCCGGACAAGATGATTTTTCAACTTCCTTTTATAACTAAAAATATCCAATATTATTCATATATTTTTTTTTCAAAACGCTCATTTTGAAGATCTTCGTATATTTTCGAGGCACCATCACGGAATCCATTTCTTTATCATGTACAGACTTAAATATCTTAAATGATATATAACAAGAGACCCATGGGCCACATCGCTCACCTGAGTAACTTGGGTGATGCAGTTCTTTACCAGATTTCTCCACTTGCTATACCTATCGTACCCCCACTCTCCTCCTCCCTTTTATGATTATAATACTTTAGAATCAAAACTACCCCAGGATGCATCGACATAAGTTTCAGCTTTCCTGGCCCAGTGGTTCTTGAGAAGAAGATTCTAAAAAGATTTTTCCTAAATACAGTGTATATCTGTGTAAAACTTGGATTCCCTATTGTGGCCCCCGCCTTACCCCCCAGGGTCATTATTTTAACAATTTAATATCTACACTATCCAGGGATGCTTCCACAGAAGTTTCAGCATTCCTCACTCAGTGGTTCTAGAAAAGAAAATTTTTATTTTGTACTATATATTTCTATGTTAAATTTGGATTCCCTATAGTGGCCCCGCCCTATCCCCGGGGGTCAACAAATTTAACAATTAATATATACACTATCGAAGGATGCTTCCATATAACTTTCAGCTGGTTTTTGGTTCAGTTGTTTTTGAAAAGGCCCTGCCCTACCCCCATGATCATTATTTCAACAATTTAATATCTACATATCCAATGATGCTTCCACAGACGTTTCAGGATTCCTCACTCAGTTATTCTAGAGAAGAAAAATTTCATATACTTCATGTTCTATATATTTCTATGTTAAAATTGGATTCCCTATAGTGGCCCCACCCTATCCCTGGGGATCAAGAAATTTAACAATTTAATATCTACATATCCAAGGATGCTTCCACAGAAGTTTCAGCATTCCTCACTCAGTGGTTCTAGAGAAAAAAAATTATTTTGTTCTATATATTTCTATGTTAAAATTGGATTCTCTATAATGGCCCCTCCCTACCCCTGGGGGGTCAACAAATTTAACAATTTAATATCTACACTATCCGAGGATGCTTCCATAAAAGTTTCAGCTGGTTTTTGGTTCAGTGGTTTTTGAAAAGAAGATTATTAAAGATATGTTCTCTATATTTCTATATTAAACTTGGATTCCCTATAGTGGCCCCGCCCTACCCCCGGGGGTCATGATTTAAACAATTTAATATCTACACTATCCAATGATGCTTCCGTATTATAAGTTTCAGCTTTCCTGGCTTAGTGGTTCTTAAGAAGAAGATTTTTAAAGATGTGTTCTATATAATTCTATGTAAATCTTGGATTCCCTATTGCGGCCTCGCCATTACCCCGGGGGTCCAATATTGACAATTTAATATTTACACTACTCAAGGACGCTTCCAAATAAGTTTCAGCTTGCCTGGCCCAGTGGTTCTTGAGAAGAAGATTTTTAAAGATTTGTTCTATATATTTCTATGTAAAACATGGATTCTTAATTGGGGCCCCGCCCTACCCCCGGGGGTCATGATTTTAACAATTTAATATCTACACTACCCAAGGATGCTTCCACATAGGATTCAGCTTTCCTGGCCCAGTGGATCTTGAGTAGAAGATATTTAAAGATTTGTTCTCTATATACTTCTATGTAAAAATTGGATTTCCTATTGTGGCCCCGCCCTACCCCCGGAGTCATGATTTTAACAATTTAATATCTACACTACCCAGGGATGCTTTCATAAAAGTTTCAGCTTCCTGGCCCAATGGTTCTTGAGAAGAAGATTGTTTAATGACCCAACCCTATTTTTTGTCCTTTCTTGATTATCCCCCCTTGTAATGAAACTTGGCCCTTCATTTTAACAATTTAAACTCCCCTTCACCACAGCATGCTTTGTACTAAGTTTGGTTAAAATTGGCCTATTGGTTCTTGAGGAGAAGTCGTCGAAAATGTGAAAAGTTTACAAACGGAGGGACGGACGGACGACGGAAAAAATATGATCAGAAAAGCTCACTTGAGCCTTCAGCTCAGGTGAGCTAAAAATACAATATTCTCACACATTTAATTTTTTCATTAACATATGCACTCTAAGGATTTAAATACAATTAATCTGCACAAGAAAAGATGCGTGACAGTCAAACATTTCATTGCGTTTAGATTTATACGAATAATCGATGAATATATTATTGATATAAACATAAATTAAAATAATATTTCGTTTTTTCTAGTATTCAGTTTTTGGCAATTTTCTTACCTCTTCAGAGTTTTCAGCAAGAATATATTGTTGATCTGACGTAACAAGATAGAAATATTCCTCCCAGACTTCCTTATACAACAAGTCTGTCTTTTTTACTTTTATCAATACATCATATAGACATTGATATGGACTATACGGATAATCCTCAGGGTCATCCATAAACATTTGTAGCTCTCTATGCTGCAAGAGTGAAAGTGGTATCTACTTTTCTTATACTGAAACGGTGGTGAATGTAGAAAATGGTTTAATTTTATATACAATGTTTGAAAGAATCTGATAGCTATGCTATCTTTATACAATTGCGGTAAATAAGGTTTTTAAATACAAACAAAATAAAAAGAATGGGAAAGGAATTTGTTTTTCAATTCCATTTCCTATTTAATATCTTTAAACTGAATAAGACATTTCACGGAAACACACTTGCACACCATGGAAGAATATCTGTCAAGTCTTGAAAAATTTGTATTGTATCAAATGAATTAATATGTTAATCGTAAATAAGTAAACTAGTGAAACGATTACTTTTTCAGGAAATATCCGTTTGAAGTTTTCATCTCTTCTCTTCAGGCGATAAAATTGTTCCTTTGCCTTGTCATTTTTTTCTTTTCCATGTTGCATTTCTAATCTTTGAAACAGCTTTTCTGTTGGACTAAGCTGCATTCTTCCTGAATGTAGTGGATGTTTAAGCATTGAAGCAGAAGAAACATCTCCATGATGCTCATCATAATTCGGTGTATCCTGCTAAATATAAAGTTGATTAAGTCAGGTCATGTTGTAAAGAACCATTCTCTGTAATGACTTGAAATTTTATATAGAAGCTGTGGCACGCATCGTCTAAGAATTTCTGCATACGTTCTATGATAAATTTCTTTGATACCCTAAACTAATTTCGGGCAGACATTGGTTGATATGTGTTAAAATTATCATGCAACATGTCTTTAAGTTTGCAAATGGCATTGTTTAAACATGTTAAAAGCCCCAAAGTTAACACTTGCGGCAAAGCAAACAGTTGACAATGGCTGTTTGCTATAGCTAAAGACCAAATTTCTTCAATGAAAGATAAACATGACTTGAATGGTAAATTAACTATTACATGGTAAATTATATTAATATGGTTCCAAAGTATTCAAAAGTAAAAAAAAACACAAATATTCATTGAATTTTATAAAGTAATACATGAAGAAATAAAGAGCGATAATAGAAAATAATGTGACCAAATAATTGACAAAAGAGTCCTGAAACAAATACCAAGAACAAATTATAATATTCCATTTCTGTTGAAAATGGTTATCAATGTTTTATACCATAAAACCCTTAAATTAATACTCTGCTTAAATTTGATCCTTTCTTTTTTATCTACACATTTCCTTGAAACAGATGATTGTTTTTAATGGCGTTGGTGTGGTTTTACTTTTCCCACTAGAAATTCTTAAAACAGATATTTTTTTTTTTCAATAGAACGTTGCTATTGAAATAAGAAATAAATATGCTTAAAATCGGAAAAATATATTGTTTCCCTGAAAATATACCCGTAAATGTAGATTCACAAAACCTTTGTGATTGATATCCATTAACAGATAACCTGAATTATAATTTTGATTCTAATAATTCTTCTGTTTTTCCCTATGTAAATCCAGTAATTATATCTGAACAATTCTATAGAAATCACTGTGAATCGGCTAATCCTCATCCGTTGATTTTATTTGAATTAATCCCTCCGTCGAAAGCTAGTCATCCTAATTCGCAAATATAGCTTTTCATTATTTCGTCATAACAGATTGACGCATAAACACAATGCTTTGTGACATATTGCATATAACAAAACACTACAAAATAAGGCATAAACAATAAACATAATGCAATGATTGCATTTGAATTAAGGAATGACTGTCTTCGCAAGTGAGTTAAGCCTACAAATAGAGGTTTCTATGCAAAATATCTAAATAAATTAAATAATTGCTCTACCTAACGCACAGAAAATGTTAAGACTTGGTTTTAATACATTCTTGGTACCCACGACATGCGATAGCCTGTACACATTATGACGTCATATTCTGACATTTTCGACCTCTACTACACAAGTTTATAAGAAACAACAACAAAATCGCTTCGATGCAAGGGCATGCCTTACTATGTTTTGCAAAAACAAGGTAGAAAAAGACGCAGGATATTCCAAGGATTTAAAGGTTCTAAGAATGCATATTTGCAAGTCTAAATTTTTCATGTTGTGCCCCACCACAGAAGCATTAATTCAAACTTATTTACTAACTTACATGGTAAAAATGTGTTACCATGGCAAGCATAAATCTTATTTATAAAATAATATGATAATTGCTTAAACCTATACTCTTAAAGTCAAACAATTTTATTGTTATCCTTAAATTGTTGATAGAGTTTTAGCATGTAACACCTACCATAAGTGAATTCTGAGCGTTTTGTCAGCATATTTCAGCATTTAAAATGTATTCAAAATGTGCCATTGGTTACCACTTACTTAGAGATATAGTCTACACAGTTTCTTTACAGCATAAGTGGCAACAAGGTCTAATGTTTTTGCGAGAATGTTTGTTTGATTATTGTTTTTTTTACGGCTCAATAAAGATTTAAAGTAGCTAATTTTGTTTCATTTTTTCTGCAGTTACCATTGCAACCGAGACACATAGCAACGTTTATTAAATATATGTTTCTGGTTTCACGTACAATGAATAGCTGAAGTTTCATCAAATTCGTTGACCATGCGTGGCAAAAAAAGTTTAAAGGTCAAAGAAAAAACGATTCCCAACACTTTAATTTTAATTTTTAATCCCATAGCTACATATGAAAGAATGTTAAATTACGAGTAATTATATTTTCTGGCCTTTGATTTACTGTAAAAAGAGATAAAAAGTACCCAACTTATTACTTTTCTTAACCGCTTATCGTTTTTGATTTTGTAGTTTTATGACGTCACTAAGACCCACTGAAATAAACAGATCATTGAACATAATGTAAATATATTCTATTTTATCAAGATAATTATATTTTATTTTTGTGAATTTGAAAGCGTATTTTTGTTTAGATGAGTTATATTATTTCGTAGTTCATTCATTTTAGTTTGAACAGGTCGTTAATAAACGGCAACTGAAAACTGATCTTTTTTTTTCGGAAGATGACACTGATGAATATTCTATAACAATTACGCTTCTACACTCCAAATATGATTACTTACTTTAAATCAAAACTTCAGATATCATTTTCCATGTTTGATACAAAATCTAGAAGATTCTATAGTCTTTTGAAGAAAAAATATTAACATAACATAGCTGAGTAGTAAAGAATTTGAAGATAATTGAACATCAAATTGTAAATACTAGTTTTATGTACCTGAATTTTGTCACGCTAAGAAAATAAAACAAGAGACCCATGGGCCACACCACTCACTTGAGCACTACAAGTAGGAAAAAGTAGAAAATGGCTTTTTATTGTAAAGTTTAAATCCAAAAGTAGTCCCATGACCAATCATGGATTTGCTATTTTTTAGAAAATGATTTTTATTAAATTTTCCTAAATATATCTTTAAAAACTTTGGTCGGCTATTTTTGTCCCGCCCTACCCCTGAGGGTCATGATTTGAACAAACTTGAATCTACACTACCTGAACATGCTTTAATATAAAAATATGCATGATGAATTATGTCTCTGTTATTCTTGAGAAGAAGATTTTTAAAGAATTTTCCTATATATTTCTATGTAAAACTTTGGTCCGCCATTTTGGCCCCGTCCTACCCCCGGGGGCCATGATTTGAACAAACCTGAACCTACACTACCTGAGCATGCTTGAGAAGTTTCCTATATATTTCTATGTAAAACTTTCGTCGGCTATTTTGGCCCCGCCCTAACCCAGGGGTCATGATTAGAACAAATTTGAATCTACACTACCTGAACATGCTTCCATATAAATATGATGAATTATGGCTATGTCATTCTTAAGAAGAAGTTTTTTAAAAAAAAAATTCCTATATATTTCTATGTAAAAATTTGGTCGGCCATTTAGGCCCCGACCTACCCCGGGGGTCACGATTAGAACAAACTTGAATCTACACTACCTGAACATGCTTCCATATAAATATGATGAATTATGGCTTTGTCATTCTTGAGAAGAAGATTTTAAAAGCATTTTCCTATATATTTCCATGTAACACTTTGATCGGCCATTTTAACCCCGCCCTACCCCCGGGGGTCATGATTTGAACAAACTTCAATCTACACTACCTGAGGATGTTTCCCCATAAGTCTCATCTTTCCTGGCACAGTGGTTCTTGAGAAGAAGATCTTTAAAATATGCCACCAAATTTTCATTAATTTCCAATTATGTCCCCTTGAATGAAAGCATGGCCCTTCATTTGAACAAACTTGAATCCCCTTCACCCAAGGATACTTTAGGCAAGTTTGGTTGAAATTGGCCCAGCGGTTCTTGAAAAGAAGTCAAAAATGTGAAAAGTTTACAGACAGACAGACGGACAAACGGACGCCGGACAAAATGTGATCAGAAAAGCTCACTTGAGCTTTCAGCTCAGGTGAGCTAAAAAGTAGAGAAGTGAATTTTGTAAAAGAATAATTACTGATCATACGTATTAATTTATGATAAACCGATGAAAAAATTTCTGAATTAAGACAACATTTACATTGAACGATATAAAAAGGTCACTGAAAGTTTTCGGAAAGGTCACTGAAAGATAACTGAAATGTATCCGCGGAAAATTGACTGAAATGTGGTTGTTTACCTTCACCACCTGCATACGGTATATATCTCTGCAGATTTGCAATGAAAAAGCATGCATCAAGTATGAACAATTTCTAAAAAGAGGTAAATTATAGAAAAAACAAGTTGAAGGAACAAGAATATCAGCAGCCTTGTTTGAATTTTTTATAAAATTAAAATTCATAATTCCTATGATCGTTTCAATGACTATGTCAACAAATGCATTTGATCATTGAGTCAAATACTGACTGATATATTTTTATTTATAATAAATCATATACTGAATTGACGCCGGATTCTCCTGTTATTTCCTGATCCTGACAAGGAGCGGAAGGCGGTTGTCACTGGTCAGTAGGGGATACTCACTCATCTGTGGTACCTGATTCCACCTCTGATGTTTTAGAGATTTTATTTGCTCTGCTCCTATTTTGTATTGTTTTATGGACTTCTGAACTTGAATACCGTTTGTTATCTCCTTATTTTTCATGTACCTGTCATTCAGTGGCTTAATGACAACTGAACAGTCATTGAAACCCGCCTTTTAATTTTAGCTGAAGAAACTTGTTCTTTCCTATATATGTTTACGACAAACCCAGTATTCAAAAGTTTTCTGTGATGTGTTTCCCTTTCTTTTAAAATAAACATATACCGGTATTTGATAACTTTTGTTGCATTTTATTGATATTCTTGCATGTGAAGAAAAATATCTCCGAGCTAAAAAAAAATAAAATGTTCTGATGACGGACTTTTTGCTTAAACATTACGAGTCGCCTGCGTGGCATATTGGTTAGAGTGTCTACTCTAGAGTTGCAAAATTAGGAGTTGATCCTTACTTAGCGGGATCGAGGCCCAACTATGGGACGTTGAGACCTGTCCTTCGGATGAGACCGTATATAAACCGAGGTCCCGTGTCTCAGTAGGTGCAGGCACGAAAAAGATCCGTCACTGCTAAATTGCCCTGAGTGCTGAGCACAGGACAAAATATGCAGCTTCCTCAAGCAAGTGGCAGCGTCTGTATATGAGTGAAAAATTCTTAACCTACATACAATCAATCAATATAAATTGCAATTTCTTAAAGCATGTTACCTACCCTGCCTATAGCATTTAAAACGAGATTGTTTTCATATTTTAAAATCAAAGGAACATTTCAATAATTTAAACATAACAAATACATAATTTCCAAATCAATCATGACATTACAAATTATCATGTGATTGCCAACAACACTTTATCAAAGTTTATTGTGGATATCAAATACATAAATCTTTGTGGGAATACTGAATGTTGTATCTATTTCCCAAAACTTAAATTTATTCTTCTTGTTGGTCACAAACTTCACATTTCAGGTATTATTGCAACTTTCTGTTTCTTTTGGATGACAACGGACAGATTTCATATACATCTTTATGACAACAAACAAATGTGCTTAGTTTTAAAGCTTTCTGACAACGATATTGTCTAGGAACGTTACGTTTACCTGCCCTTTGTGATCATTAGATATATAAAAAAAAAAATCCGGACAAGATGATTTTTCAACTTCCTTTTATAACTAAAAATATCCAATATTATTCATATATTTTTTTTTCAAAACGCTCATTTCGAAGATCTTCGTATATTTTCGAGGCACCATCACGGAATCCATTTCTTTATCATGTACAGACTTAAATATCTTATATGATATAACAAGAGGCCCATGGGTCACATCGCTCACCTGAGTAACTTGGGTGATGCAGTTCTTTACCAGATTTCTCCTCTTGCTATACCTATCGTACCCCACTCTCCTCTTCCCTTTTATGATTTTAATACTTTAGAATCAAAACTACCCCAGGATGCTTCGACATAGGATTCAGCTTTCCTGGCCCAGTGGTTCTTGAGAAGAAGATTCTAAAAAGATTTTCCTAAATACAGTGTATATCTATGTAAAACTTGGATTCCCTATTGTGGCCCCCGCCCTACCCCCCAGGGTCATTAATTTAATAATTTAATATCTACACTATCCAAGAATGCTTCCACAGAAGTTTGAGCATTCCTCACTCAGTGGTTCTAGAGAAGAAAATTTTCATTTTGTTCCATATATTTCTATGTTAAATTTGGATTCCCTATAGTGGCCCCGCCCTATCCCCGGGGGTCAACAAATTTAACAATTAATATCTACATTATCCAAGGATGCTTCCATATAATTTTCAGCTGGTTTTTGGTTCAGTGTTTTTTGAAAAGGCCCCACCCTACCCCCATGGTCATTATTTTAACAATTTAATATCTACACTATCCAAGGATGCTTCCACAGAAGTTTCAGCATTCCTCACTCAGTGGTTCTAGAGAAAAAAAAATTATTTTGTTCTATATATTTCTATGTTAAAATTGGATTCTCTATAATGGCCCCTCCCTACCCCTGGGGGTCAACAAATTTAACAATTTAATATCTACACTATCCAAGGATGCTTCCATAAAAGTTTCAGCTGGTTTTTGGTTCAGTGGTTTTTGAAAAGAAGATTATTAAAGATATGTTCTCTATATTTCTATATTAAACTTGGATTCCCCATAGTGGCCCCGCCCTACCCCGGGGGTCATGATTTAAACAATTCAATATCTACACTATCCGATGATGCTTCCGTATTATAAGTTTCAGCTTTCCTGGCTTAGTGGTTCTTGAGAAGAAGATTTTTAAAGATTTGTTCTATATATTTATATATAAAACTTTAATTCTTTATTGTAGCCCCACCCTACCCTGGGGGTCATGATTTTAACAATTTAATATCATTATATACTACCCAAGGATGCTTCCACATAAGATTCAGATTTCCTGGCTAGTGGTTTTTGAGTAAAAGATTTTTAAAGATCTGTTCTATATAATTCTATGTAAATCTTGGATTCCCTATTGCGGCCTCGCCATTACCCCGGGGGTCACGATATTGACAATTTAATATTTACACTACTCAAGGACGCTTCCACATAAGTTTCAGCTTGCCTGGCCCAGTGGTTCTTGAGAAGAAGATTTTTAAAGATTTGTTCTATATATTTCTATGTAAAACTTGGATTCTTTCTTGGGGCCCCGCCCTACCCCCGGGGTCATGATTTTAACAATTTAATATTTACACTACCAAAGGATGCTTCCACATAGGATTCAGCTTTCCTGGCCCAGTGGATCTTGAGAAGAAGATATTTAAAGATTTGTTCTATATATTTCTATGTAAAAATTGGATTCCCTATTGTGGGCCCGCCCTACCCCCGGGATCATGATTTTAACAATTTAATGTCTACACTACCCAGGGATGCTTTCATAAAAGTTTCAGCTTTCCTGGCCCAATGGTTCTTGAGAAGAAGATTGTTTAATGACCCAACCCTATTTTTTGTCCTTTCTTGATTATCCCCCCTTGTAAGGAAACTTGGCCCTTCATTTTAACAATTTAAACTCCCCTTCACCCAAGCATGTTTTGTACTAAGTTTGGTTAAAATTGGCCTATTGGTTCTTGAGGAGAAGTCGAAAATGTGAAAAGTTTACAAACGGACAGACGGAGGGACGGACGGACGACGGAAAAAAAAATGATCAGAAAAGCTCACTTGAGCCTTCAGCTCAGGTGAGCTAAAAATACAATAATCTCACACATTTAATTTTTTCACGAACATATGCACTCTAAGGATTGAAATACAATTAATCTGCACAAGAAAAGATGCGTGACAGTCAAACATTTCATTGCGTTTAGATTTATACGAATAATCGATGAATATATTATTAATATAAACATAAATTAAAATAATATTTCGTTTTTTCTAGTATTAAGTTTTTGGCAATTTTCTTACCTCTTCAGAGTTTTCAGCAAGAATATATTGTTGATCTGACGTAACAAGATAGAAATACTCCTCCCAGACTTCCTTATACAACGGGTCTGTCTTTTTTACTTTTATCAATACATCATATAGACATTGATATGGACTATATGGATAATCCTCAGGGTCATCCATAAACATTTGTAGCTCTCTATGCTGCAAGAGTGAAAGTGGTATCTACTTTTCTTATACTGAAACGGTGGTGAATGTAGAAAATGGTTTAATTTCATATACAATGTTTGAAAGAATCTGATAGCTATGCTATCTTTATACAATTGCGGTAAATAAGGTTTTTAAATACAAACAAAATAAAAAGAATGGGAAAGGAATTTGTTTTTCAATTCCATTTCCTATTTAATATCTTTAAACTGCATAAGACATTTCACGGAAACACACTTGCACACCATGGAAGAATATCCGTCAAGTCTTGAAAAATTTATATTGTATCAAATGAATTAATATGTTAATCGTAAATAAGTAAACTAGTGAAACGATTACTTTCTCAGGAAATATCCGTTTGAAGTTTTCATCTCTTCTCTTCAGGCGATAAAATTGTTCCTTTGCCTTGTCATTTTTTTCTTTTCCATGTTGCATTTCTAATCTCTGAAACAGCTTTTCTGTTGGACTAAGTTGCATTCTTTCTGAGTGTAGTGGATGTTTAAGCATTGAAACAGAAGAAACATCTCCATGATGCTCATCATAATTCGGTGTATCCTGCTAAATATAAAGTTGATTAAGTCAGGTCATGTTGTAAAGAACCATTCTCTGTAATGACTTGAAATTTTATATAGGAGCTGTGGCACGCATCGTCTAAGAATTTCTGCATACGTTCTATGATAAATTTCTTTGATACCCTAAACTAATTTCGGGCAGACATCGGTTGATATGTGTTAAAATTATCATGCAACATGTCTTTAAGTTTGCAAATGGCATTGTTTAAACATGTTAAAAGCCCCATAGTTAACACTTGCGGCAAAGCAAACAGTTGACAATGGCTGTTTGCTATAGCTAAAGACCAAATTTCTTCAATGAAAGATAAACATGACTTGAATGGTAAATTAACTGTTACATAAAAATTATGTTAATATGGTTCCAAAGTATTCAAAAGTAAAAAAACACAAATATTCATTGAATTTTATAAAGTCATACACGAAGAAATAAAGAGCGATAATAGAAAAATAATGTGACCAAATAATTGACAAAAGAGTCCTGGAACAAATACCAAGAACAAATTATATTATTCCATTTTTGTTGAAAATGGTTATCAATGTTTTACACCATAAAACCCTTAAATTAATACTCTGTTTAAATTTGATCCTTTCTTTTTTATCTACACATTTCCTTGAAACAGATGATTGTTTTTAAAGGTTTTGGTGTGGTCTTAATTTTCCCACTAGAAATTCTTAAAACAGATATTTTTTTCAATAGAACGTTGCTGTTGAAATAAGAAATAAATATGCTTAAAATCGGAAAAATATATTTTTTCCCTAAAAATATACCCGTAAATGTAGATTCACAAAACCTTTGTGATTGATATCCATTAACAGATAACCTGAATTATAATTTTGATTCTAATAATTCTTCTGTTTTTCCCTATGTAAATCCAGTGATTATATCTGAACAATTCTATAGAAATCACTGTGAATCGGCTAATCCTCATCCGTTGATTTTATTTGAATTAATCCCTCCGTCGAAAGCTAGTCATCCTAATTCGCAAATATAGCTTTTCATTATCTCGTCATAATAGATTGACACATAAACACAATGCTCTGTGACATATTGTATATAACAAAACGCTACAAAATAAGACATAAACAACAAACATAATGCAATGATTGCATTTGAATTAAGGAATGACTGTCTTTACAAATAGAGGTTTCTATGCAAAATATCTAAAAAAAATTAAATAATTGCTCTACCTAACGCACTGAAAATTGTAAGACTTGTTTTAAATACATTCTTGGTACGCACGACGTGCGATTGCCAGCACACATTATGACGTCATATTCTGACATTATCGACCTCTACTACACAAGTTTATAAGAAACAACAACAAAATCACTTCGATGCAAGGGCATGCCTTACTATGTTTTGCAAAAACAAGGTAGAAAAAGACGCAGGATATTCCAAGGATTTAAAGGTTCTAAGAATGCATATTTGCAAGTCTAAATTTTTCATGTTGTGCCCACCACAGAAGCATTAATTAATTCAAACTTAGTTACTAACTTACATGGTAAAAATGTGTTACCATGGCAAGCATAAATCTTATTTATAAAATAATATGATAATTGCTTAAACCTATACTCTTAAAGTCAAACAATTTTATTGTTATCCTTAAATTGTTGATAGAGTTTTAGCATGTAACACCTACCATAAGTGAATTCTGAGCGTTTTGTCAGCATATTTCAGCATTTAAAATGTATTCAAAATGTGCCATTGGTTACCACTTACTTAGAGATATATTCTACACAGTTTCTTTACAGCATAAGTGGCAACAAGGTCTAATGTTTTTGCGAGAATGTTTGTTTGATTATTGTTTTTTTACGGCTCAATAAAGATTTAAAGTAGCTAATTTTGTTTCATTTTTTCTGCAGTTACCATTGCAACCGAGACACATAGCAACGTTTATTAAATATATGTTTCTGGTTTCACGTACAATGAATAGCTGAAGTTTCATCAAATTCGTTGACCATGCGTGGCAAAAAAAGTTTAAAGGTCAAAGAAAAAACGATTCCCAACACTTTAATTTTAATTTTTAATCCCATAGCTACATATGAAAGAATGTTAAATTACGAGTAATTATATTTTCTGGCCTTTGATTTACTGTAAAAAGAGATAAAAAGTACCCAACTTATTACTTTTCTTAACCGCTTATCGTTTTTGATTTTGTTGTTTTATGTCGTCACTAAGACCCACTGAAATAAACAGATCATTGAACATAATGTAAATATATTCTATTTTATCAAGATAATTATATTTTATTTTTATGAATTTGAAAGCGTATTTTTGTTTAGATGAGTTATATTATTTCGTAGTTCATTCATTTTAGTTTGAACAGGTCGTTAATAAACGGCAACTGAAAACTGATTTTTTTTTTCGGAAGATGACACTGATGAATATTCTATAACAATTACGCTTCTAGACTCCAAATATGATTACTTACTTTAAATCAAAACTTCAGATATCATTTTCCATGTTTGATACAAAATCTAGAAGATTCTATAGTCTTTTGAAGAAAAAATATTAACATAACATAGCTGAGTAGTAAAGAATTTGAAGATAATTGAACATCAAATTGTAAATACTAGTTTTACGTACCTGAATTTTGTCACGCTAAGAAAATAAAACAAGAGACCCATGGGCCACACCACTCACTTGAGCACTACAAGTAGGAAAAAGTAGAAAATGGCTTTTTATTGTAAAGTTTAAATCCAAAAGTAGTCCCATGACCAATCATGGATTTGCTATTTTTTAGAAAATGATTTTTATTAAATTTTCCTAAATATATCTTTAAAAACTTTGGTCGGCTATTTTTGTCCCGCCCTACCCCTGGGGGTCATGATTTGAACAAACTTGAATCTACACTACCTGAACATGCTTTAATATAAAAATATGTATGATGAATTATGGCTATGTCATTCTTGAGAAGAAGATTTTAACGAATTTTCCTATATATTTCTATGTAAATTTTTGGTCCGCCATTTTGGCCCCGTCCTACCCCCGGGGGCCATGATTTGAACAAACCTGAACCTACACTACCTGAGCATGCTTCCATATATATATATGATGAATTATGGCTTTGTCATTCTTGAGAAGTTTCCTATATAATTCTATGTAAAACTTTGGTCGGCTATTTTGGCCCCGCTCTAACCCCGGGGGTCATGATAAGAACAAATTTGAATCTACACTACCTGAACATTCTTCCATATAAACATGATGAATTATGGCTATGTCATTCTTGAGAAGATTTTTTTTAAAAATTCCTATATATTTCTATGTAAAAAATTGGTCGGCCATTTAGGACCCGACCTACCCCGGGGGTCACGATTAGAACAAAACTTGAATCTACACTACCTGAACATGCTTCCATATAAATATGATGAATTATGGCTTTGTCATTCTTGTGAAGAAGATTTTTAAAGAAATTTCCTATATATTTCCATGTAAAATTTTGATCGGCCATTTTGGCCCCGCCCTACCCCTGGGGGTCATAATTTGAATAAACTTCAATCTACACTACCTGAGGATGTTTCCCCATAAGTTTCATCTTTCCTAGCACAGTGGTTCTTGAGAAGAAGATTTTTAAAATATGCCACCAAATTTTCATTAATTTCCAATTATCTCCCCTTGAATGAGAGCATGGCCATTCATTTGAACAAACTTGAATCCCCTTCACCCAAGGATAATTTGTGGCAATTTTGGTTGAAATTGGCCCAGCGGTTCTTGAAAAGAAGTCAAAAATGTGAAAAGTTTACAGACAGACACACAGGCAGACGGACAAACGGACGCCGGAGAAAATGTGATCAGAAAAGCTCACTTGAGCTTTCAGCTCAGGTGAGCTAAAAAGTAGAGAAGTGAATTTTGTAAAAGAATAATTACTGATCATACGTATAAATTTATGATAAACCGATGAAAAAATTTCTGAATTAAGACAACATTTACATTGAACGATATAAAAAGGTCACTGAAAGTTTTCGGAAAGGTCACTGAAAGATAACTGAAATGTATCCGCGGAAAATTGACTGAAATGTGGTTGTTTACCTTCATCACCTGCATACGGTATATATCTCTGCAGATTTGCAATGAAAGAGCATGCATCAAGTATGAACAATTTCTAAAAAGAGGTAAATTATAGAAAAAACAAGTTGAAGGAACAAGAATATCAGCAGCCTTGTTTGAATTTTTTTTTATAAAATTAAAATTCATAATTCCTATGATCGTTTCAATGACTATGTCAACAAATACATTTGATCATTGAGTCAAATACTGACTTATATATTTTTATTTATAATAAATTATATACTGAATTGACGCCGGATTCTCCTGTTATTTCCTGATCCTGACAAGGAGCGGAAGGCGGTTGTCACTGGTCAGTAGGGGATACTCACTCATCTGTGGCACCTGATCCCACCTCTGATGTTTTAGAGATTTTTTTTGCTCTGCTCCTATTTTGTATTGTTTTATGGACTTCTGAACTTGAATACTGTTTGTTATCTCCTTATTTTTCATGTACCTGCCATTCAGTGGCTCAATGACAACTGAACAGTCACTGAAACCCGCCTTTTAATTTTAGCTGAAGAAACTTGTTTCTTCCTGTATATGTTTACGACAAACCCAGTATTCAAAAGTTTTCTGTGATGTGTTTCCCTTTCTTTTAAAATAAACATATACCGGTATTTGATAACTTTTGTTGCATTTTATTGATATTCTTGCATGTGAAGAAAAATATCTTCGAGCTAAAAAAAAATAAAATGTTCTGATGACGGACTTTTTGCTTAAACATTACGAGTCGCCTGCTTGGCGCATTGGTTAGAGTGTTTGCTCTAGAGTTGCAAAATAAGGAGTTGATCCTTACTTAGCGGGATCGAAGCCCAACTAAGGGACGTTGAAACCTGTCCTTCGGATGAGACCGTATATAAACCGAGGTCCCGTGTCTCAGTAGGTGCAGGCACGAAAAAGGTCCGTCACTGCTTAAATGCCCTGAGTGCTGAGCACAGGACAAAATATGCAGCTCCCTCAAGCAAGTGGTAGCGTCTGTATATGAGTGAAAAATTCTTAACCTACATACAATCAATCAATATAAATTGCAATTTCTTAAAGCATGTTACCTACCCTGCCTATAACATTTAAAACGAGATTGTTTTCGTATTTTAAAATCAAAGGAACATTTCAATAATTTAAACATAACAAATACATAATTTACCAGATATCAATCATGACATTACAAATTATCATGTGATTGCCAACCACACTTTATCAAAGTTTATTGTGGATATCAAATACATAAATCTTTGTGGGAATACTGAATGTTGTATCTATTTCCCAAAACTTAAATTTATTCTTCATATTGGTCACAAACTTCACATTTTAGGTATTATTGCAACTTTCTGTTTCTTTTGGATGACAACGGACAGATTTCATATACATCTTTATGACAACAAACAAATGTGCTTAGTTGTAAAGCTTTCTGACAACGATATTGTCTACAAACCTTAATGATCATTAGATATATAAAAAAAAAAATCCGGACAAGATGATTTTTCAACTTCCTTTTATAACTAAAAATATCCAATATTATTCATATATTTTTTTTCAAAAAATTCATTTTGAAGATCTTCGTATATTTTCGAGGCACCATCACGGAATCCATTTCTTTATCATGTACAGACTTAAATATCTTAAATGATATATAACAAGAGGCCCATGGGCCACATCGCTCACCTGAGTAACTTCGGTGATGCAGTTCTTTACCAGATTTCTCCTCTTGCTATACCTATCGTACCCCACTCTCCTCTTCCCTTTTATGATTTTAATACTTTAGAATCAAAACTACCCCAGGATACTTCGACATAAGTTTCAGCTTTCCTGGCCCAGTGGTTCTTGAGAAGAAGATTCTAAAAAGATTTTCCTAAATACAGTGTATATCTATGTAAAACTTGGATTCCCTATTGTGGCCCCCGCCCTACCCCCCAGGGTCATTATTTTAACAATTTATTATCTACACTATCCAAGGATGCTTCCACAGAAGTTTCAGCATTCCTCACTCAGTGGTTCTAGAGAAGAAAATTTTTATTTTGTTTTATATTTTTCTATGTTAAATTTGGATTCCCTATCCCCGGGGGTCAACAAATTTAACAATTAATATCTACATTATCCAAGGAGGCTTCCATATAATTTTCAGCTGGTTTTTGGTTAAGTGTTTTTTGAAAAGGCCCCGCCCTACATCCATAGTCATTATTTTGACAATTTAATATCTACACTATCCAAGGATGCTTCCACAGAAGTTTCAGCATTCCTCACTCAGTGGTTCTAGGGAAAAAAAAATATTTTGTTCTATATATTTCTATGTTCAATTTGGATCCTCTATAATGGCCCCTCCCTACCCCTGGGGGTCAACAAATTTAACAATTTAATATCTACACTATCCAAGGATGCTTCTATAAAAGTTTCAGCTGGTTTTTGGTTCAGTGGTTTTTGAAAAGAAGATTATTAAAGATATGTTCTCTATATTTCTATATTAAACTTGGATTCCCTATAGTGGCCCCGCCCTACCCCCGGGGGTCATGATTTAAACAATTTAATATCTACACTATCAAATGATGCTTCCGTATTATAAGTTTCAGCTTTCCTGGCTTAGTGGTTCTTGAGAAGAAGATTTTTAAAGATTTGTTCTATATATTTATATATAAAACTTTGATTCTTTATTGTAGCCCCACCCTACCCCGGGGGTCATGATTTTAACAATTTAATATAATTATATACTACCCAAGGATGCTTCCACATAAGTTTTAGCTTTTCTGGCTTAGTGGTTTTTCAGTAAAAGATTTTTAAAGATTTGTTCTATATAATTCTATGTAAATCTTGGATTCCCTATTGTGTCATCGCCATTAACCCGGGGGTCACGATATTGACAATTTAATATTTACACTACTCAAGGACGCTTCCACATAAGTTTCAGCATGCCTTGCCCAGTGGTTATTGAGAAGAAGATTTCTAAAGATTTGTTCTATATATTTCTATGTAAAACTTGGATTCTTTACTGGGGCCCCACCCTACCCCCGGGGGTCATGATTTTAACAATTTAATATCTACACTACCCAAGGATGCTTCCACATAGGATTCAGCTTTCCTGGCCCAGTGGTTCTTGAGAAGAAGATATTTAAAGATTTGTTCAATATTTTTCAATGTAAAACTTGGGTTCCCTGTTGCGGTCCTGCCCTACCCCCGGGGTCATGATTTTAACAATTTAATATCTACACTACTCAGGGATGCTTTCATAAAAGTTTCAGCTTTCCTGGCCCAACGGTTCTTGAGAAGAAGATTGTTTAATGACCCAACCCTATTTTTTGTCCTTTCTTGGTTATCTCCCCTTGTAAGGAAACTTGGCCCTTCATTTAAACAATTTAAACTCCCCTTTACCCAAGTCGAAAATTTGAAAAGTTTACAGACGGACAGACGGAGGGACTGACGGACGACGGAAAAAATATGATCAGAAAAGCTCACTTGAGCCTTCAGCTCAGGTGAGCTAAAATACAATATTCTCACACATTTAATTTTTTCACGAACATATGCACTCTAAGGATTGAAATACAATTAATCTGCACAAGAAAAGATGCGTGACAGTCAAACATTTCATTGCGTTTAGATTTATACTAATAATCGATGAATATATTATTGATATAAACATAAATTAAAACAATATTTCGTTTTTTTCTACGATTAAGTTTTTGGCAATTTTCTTACCTCTTCAGAGTTTTCAGCAAGAATATATTGTTGATCTGACGTAACAAGATAGAAATACTCCTCCCAGACTTCCTTATACAACGGGTCTGTCTTTTTTACTTTTATCAATACATCGTATAGACATTGATATGGACTATACGGATAATCCTCAGGGTCATCCATAAACATTTGTAGTTCTCTATGCTGCAAGAGTGAAAGTGGTATCTACTTTTCTTATACTGAAACGGTGGTGAATGTAGAAAATGGTTTAATTTTATATACAATGTTTGAAAGAATCTGATAGCTATGCTATCTTTATACAATTGCGGTAAATAATGTTTTTAAATACAAACAAAATAAAAGGAATGGAAAAGGAATTTGTTATTCAATTCCATTTCCTATTTAATATCTTTAAACTGAATAAGACATTTCACGGAAACACATTTGCACACCATGGAAGAATATCCGTCAAGTCTTGAAAAATTTATATTGTATTAAATAAATTAATATGTTAATCGTAAATAAGTAAACTAGTGAAACGATTACTTTTTCAGGAAATATCCGTTTGAAGTTTTCATCTCTTCTCTTCAGGCGATAAAACTGTTCCTTTGCCTTGTCATTTTTTTCTTTTCCATGTTGCATTTCTAATCTTTGAAACAGCTTTTCTGTTGGACTAAGCTGCATTCTTCCTGAATGTAGTGGATGTTTAAGCATTGAAGCAAAAGAAGCATCTCCATGATGCTCATCATAATTCGGTGTATCCTGCTAAATATAAAGTTGATTAAGTCAGGTTATGTTGTAAAGAACCATTCTCTGTAATGACTTGAAATTTTATATAGGAGCTGTGGCATGCATCGTCTAAGAATTTCTGCATACGT
>NW_026934456.1:0-59538 GCF_032062105.1 Saccostrea cuccullata | reverse complement strand
TTTCAATTTTTATATCACTTCCTGTGATGGCTGGAAGTGACGGCAGACGGATTTAACGCTATATCTTTTGCCCAATCTTAATAATTTATTATTCATATAAGTTTTGTGTCTTGATCTAGTACAGTCTAATTTAAGAGGTCTCGTCATATTAACATCTCATTTTAAGGGCAAGAAATCACGTGACCGGAAGTAATTTTTCAAAAGATATTTGAGGTTACTCTAAACATTTCAGTCTGAATGACATGTCCTTAAGACCATTTCAAATACTCTTTTTATAAAAGATATTTATGGATTAGTATGATACTCAATTTATGCAGTTCTCTCTCATGACCGGAACTTGTCGATTTTGTTTCCAGTGGGACTGATATATTTCAAAATTACAAATAAGATGCTATAATGTATTACTAAGAAAGATTCCATAAAGAAATATTGATTTTTTTTATTTATTTGATGACTTCCTGTGACAACCGTAAGTGACAGCCGTACGGACGATGTTAACCCAAATGGATTTGCTTTCTTATCAAGCTCTACCATTCCTATAAGTTTGGTGTCTTAATCTTTTACCGCTCTCAGGATCTAGCTATGATAACGTCTCATTTTGAGGACAGAAAATCACGCGACCGGAAGTGAATTTTAAAATGATATTTGAAATATCTGTAGACATATGCAGTCTGAGTTACATAACCAAAAATCATTAACAAATTCTTTATTTACAAAAAGTATATATATGGGAGAAAAAATAATCAAATTATGTAGTTTTTCTCTTATAACCGGAAGTTGTCGTTTTTGTTTCTGGTGGGACTGATATATTTTAAAACTACAAATAAGATTCTATAATCTGATGTAAAAAAAAGTTTCAAAAAAGAAAAGTTGAAATTTTCGATTTTTTTTATCTCTTCCGGTGACGACCGGAAGTGACGGCAGACAATCTTTTCCTAAATAATTTATCCTACTCATCACGATTTACCACTTGATTTTTAAGTTTGGTGTCTTAAACTCTTACCGTTTACGAGATCTAGCTATGATAACTTCTCATTTTGAGGACAGGAAATCACGCAACCGGAAGTGAATTTTATAAAGATATTTGACGTTACTGTAGACAGTTGCAGTCTAAATAACATATCAAAAAATCATTATAAATACTTTATCTATAAAAAATATTTATGTGAAAGAAAAAATACTGAAAATATGCAGTTTTTCTATCATAACCGGAAGTTGTCGTTTTTGCTTCCGGTGAGACTGATATATTTCGAAACTACAAATAAGATGTTGTTATCTGATGCAAAAAAAAATTTCATAAAAGAAAAGTTAAAATTTTCGATTTCTTTGATCACTTCCTGTGACTACCGGAAGTGACGGCGGACGATGTTAACCCAAATGGGCTTGCTTACTAATCAAGATTTATGACTTCTATAAGTTTGGTGTCTTAATCTTTTACTGTTTCTGAGATATGAGTCAGACAAAATTATTTTGAAAAAAGCGGAAATCGGACATAACTGACGACCGGAAGAGAATTTTGAAAAAATGAAAAAAACGCCTGGGCGTATTTTCATTTTCTATCATCCCTGAAAATTTCAAGAAAATCCGTCCAGCCATCTCTGAGAAATCCGATTTACAAGAAAAGGGAAAAAAAATAATAATAAAAAGAAAAAACAGTAGAATCACTATAAGGTCTTCCGTCTGAAACGGAAGACCTTAATAATAATAAGAAGAAGAAACAGAGTAAAAACAATATGTTCCCCAACTTCGTTTGGGGAACATAATAAGAAACAGAGTAAAAACAATATGTTCCCCAACTTCGTTTGGGGAACATAATAAGCTACTGTTTAAGCAGTTGCACTACTAAAATTTCATCATCACAATGTCAAGGGTTTGTGATTTCTCGAACTCCTCACAAACTCTTGACATTGTGAGGATGCTAAAATCTATAGAAATGTTAATTTAATACTGCACGTATAAAGGCGAAAATCAAGTAACGGCATGTACCCCATCAAATGAAAAGTCTTAAAGGAAAATTAAATTGTTCTCAATATGTATTTCATAACCATAAGTGTTTTTGGCTCAGATGGCAGTCTCGATTTTAAAATATTTTTTTTCTTTTCATTGAAACAAAGGATATGGCGCATATATAACCGAATTTCCATTGTTAATATTTTATTTAATCTATTATTAGTCTGCAAAGATGGGTTTTACGGTAAAGAATGTTCACAGACCTGTGGAAATTGCAAAACAGGAACATACTGTAACAAAACAACTGGAATCTGTAAGGACGGTTGTCAAGATCATTGGGCTGGAGAGAAATGTGATGGTATGTATCAATTCTAAGAAATAGTTCTTAGTTTAGAAACTAAATACTTTTCATTAAGTTTTGAGACAGAATCTTACCATCCTCACTGCTTTGAAATAGTCCTGAAATTCAACGGATTAATACTTTCCTAAAGTTTAGAAACGCAGTCATACCAGGCATATTATATTGAATTTGTTTTTTTAAAGTATGCAACGAAGGGTTCTACGGTAGAGACTGTTTGACAAAGTGTGGAAATTGTAGAATAGGAACATTCTGTAACAATATAACTGGGACTTGTCAAAGTTGGTGTCAAGACCATTGGGCTCCGTTTGCATTTTACCAATAAGAAAAATGAAATGTTTAGTGTAACATAAAGAGTTCAATAACGTTTCTACAAGAATTGTAACTCTACATTTTGTTTCAGTTTGCAGCTATGGATTTTATGGTATAGATTGTAGACAGAAGTGTGGACACTGTAAAACCGAAACGTATTGTAACAACGTTACTGGAATATGTCCAGATCGATGTCAAGATCATTGGGCTGGAAGCAAATGTGATGGTAAACTTTCAATGTCATTGTTATTTAATTATAAGAACAAATGCTCTCTAAAATGATTGAAGATTAAATGAAATTTTATAACTTTTGATTAAAAATCTCAGAAAACCTTCACAAGAGGACAAGGAGAAAGAAATATCTCATGTTTAGCTTTTGTGTATTTATCTAATTATTTATTTTGCAAAAGTGATAAAAGCATCATTATTGCACCCTGTAGAATTTATGACATGCTAGAGATACCAAATCCATTATACAGTATTAGACGTATTTATTAAGAAATACACGATGTAATTTTAATAATTGTGTACTCTATAGTTTGTGATAGAGGTTTCTACGGCAAGGAATGTGGATATCGCTGCGGAAATTGTAAGACAGAAAATGAATGTAACAACATCACTGGAAATTGCGTTGATGGTTGCAGAAATAATTGGGATGGACCCATGTGTGACAGTATGACTTGTTTTACACGAATATGTTCTAGTATTCAAACGCGACAAAGATTTGAGACGTTTAACCAGTTAACTCTGTAAATTATGGAATCCGGATAGGGCCACGCAGTTCACTATCGCATCATCTCACCATCTAGATTTGAGTTGATGATGCGATGACGCGATAATGCGATGACGATGAAGCGATGGTGCGATAACGATGAAGCGATGGTGCAATAGCGCGATAACGATGAAGCGATGGCGCGATAGCGCGATGACGATGGTGCGATGGTACAATGAAGCGATAATGCGATGACGCGATGGCACGATAGCGATGATGCGTTGGTGCGATAGCGATGATGCGATGGCGCGATAGTGATGATGCGATGCTATATCGTGTCATCGTCATTGCTTTATCGCGCTATCGACATCGTGTCATCGCACAATCGCTCTATCGACTATATAGATAGGATGGCATTCCCAGCAGTCATTACATAACATGGCGTTTGTTAATAAAAGATTCAAGAATATTTCTTTAACGAAAACGGTAAAGAAATCATATTTCTTCTTTGGTTTTATACAGAAGAGCTTCCATGTGTATTGTCATTAGTAGTTAAAATTCGAGGAAAGATTTGATTGCCCAGTGATAATAAACTGACTTTTATTTTGTATTTGATAATTATATTTTAAATAACAAACACGAAGTACATGTACCAAGAGGAGAGAGGGAGGAAGACTTTTGTCTTGTGTTTGCTTTTAATTTTCTTGATTGAGAATACTGTATTTAACGGTGCTTAAATGTCAGGATTTCTCAGAAAGTACAATAGCGATGCTTTTAATTTCACCAGGGACCTATATACTAGTATACAGGTCCTTGATTTCACGACGCAAGAAATTAATTTAAATTTCGTATAAGTATTTACTCGTTTTTAATAGTTAATGATAACATTCACGATGGGTTTAATTTTGCAGAAAAAGGATGAATCGCGAACAAAGTGAAACTAAAACCATCGTAATTATTTTCCAATCAACAGTATTAACCCCCCCCCCCCCCCCCCCCCGGTTTATAAATCAAAATCTAGATCACGTGGATTTCGATATCTTTTACATCAGTCACAAGATGAGTATTTATTATTTTGATTATGAAACTATAAATTAACAATCTCCTAAATAGTTGTATGTCTGGCAGGAAAGACATGGTAAATTTTAATGCCCAAGTGAAGTTTATTAACCCAGTAAGATCTATTTCTGATATATATTCTGTTCATATCTTCGCTACCTGAAGCCATTTCTATTCTCAATGGCACATGCGCATAAAAGTCGATAGCGCGATAGTGCGACAATGCAATGACGATAGTGCGATAGAGCAATGATGATGACACGATAGAGCATCGCTTCATCGTTATCGCGTTATCGTATCATCGCTATCGCACCATCGCATCATCGCTATCGTGCCATCGCGTCATCGCTTTATCGCTCCATCGCACCATCGCTTCATCGTCATCGCAGTATCGCGCCATCGCGTCATCGTCATCGCGCTTTCGCACCATCGCTTCATCGTTATCGCTTCATCGCTCCATCGTCATCGCATTATCGCGTCATCGCACCATCGACTCAAATGTCGATGGTGCGATGATGCGATAGTGAACTGCGTGGCCCTATCCGGATTCCATAGTAAATGCTTTTAACATTAAAGCTCTCTGGTGTCAACTTTGAACTAATTACGTTTACATCAAGTAATTAGCATAATTATTTTTCAATTAAATTACATGTCATTGGAATTTGTCAGAGAACGTTTTAATGTATAAAAAAATCAAAAGTGATATTTTTGACTGTGAATACTTGAATATGATTTCTTACATTAGTTGAATTGAGACATTCATTTAAATATAGAATCTTAGTTAATTTTGATAAACGATCTTTGATGTTTAAAACAAGGCGTGATTTAATTAAAATAGATCTTTTTCACGACTAAATATAAACTGATACTGAATACAATGACTATTTTTTCTGCAGAATGCTTAAAGGGATTTTATGGAGAAAACTGCTCCATGATATGTGGGCATTGTCAAAATGAGACATCTTGTAACAACGTCACTGGTGTGTGCGAAAACGGATGCCAAAATAATTGGAATGGCACAAAGTGTGAAGGTATCTTTAAGGTCCCTTATATAAGATGAATAACAGGAAAATAACACGACATATACATAGATGTATATTCTTTTATTAGCCTATTTAATAACCCTCCTTTATTTAAGTATGCACTAATGGAATGTTTGGCGACAAATGCAACTTCATGTGTGGGAAATGCAATATGACACATCCTGTTTGTGTGCAATTGACAGGGGTCTGTCTTTATGGTTGTCAAAAAAGTTGGAATGGCTCAAAATGTGATCGTAAGCATCGTACCATGTAATCAATTTAAAAACACTATCAAAGCACTAACAAAAAAATCAATCGTTTTAAAGTCACCTACATGAACTACAAAAACGATCTGTCAATCACAGCTCTCCAAAGGAATATTTCTTGCATTGTAGATAAGATAGAATACCTTTTCAACCATAAAGAACAGTCTGATAAAACAGCAGTAATCGGAGGGACTGTTTCAGCAGTTCTGCTCTTCCTTATCGCCGGAGTATCTCTTTTACTTTTCTACAGGTGTATTTTTATGTATATAGGTATCAGAATCATTCTGTTACTGATATTTTTTTCCTTTTTTCAATTTTTTAAAGATAACTTCTTTTTGGCACATTATTGTAGACGGTACCGTCAAAAGGATATGAAAGGAAATGGCACGGATATCATCAACACGTGTGAATTGCACAATGATAGGGAAAGCAGAGAGGAGATTCGTTTCAGTGATATAAGTGGTACTATTTTAGATAAAATAATTTTGGATAGATTTTTTTTCTGTTTATTAATGAAATATGCAAATAACAAAACAAAAATGTCATTCTGAAGGCCAATCAAAGAATACAAATGATGCGTTCGGCCAAGTACACTCGTCCCTTAATGATGAGGATAATGGATATTACAACACAGTCCAGGTTAATACAAACATAACTATTGAGGATTTTCCAGATGTGATTAAGGAAAAGAGTGACCTGGAGAACAAACAGTTTCTTGCAGAGTATAGGGTAACATCTTGAATCTATGCCTTTATTGAAATTACATAAACCTGTCGTATAAGAACTTTCATTGTTTTTGTATGGTATGGTGTTTATTTCTTAAACCGTCTTTTTTTCTAAAAATCCTAGCGGTGTATTTTTACATTTGATCTTCACAGAGGCTTCCATCATCAAACATCAATGTTTGTGAAGCAGCAAGAAAGACAGAAAATATTGCAAAAAATCGCTTTAAAGCAACATTTCCATGTAAGACCGGAATTGACTTATTATAATCTTTTAAATTAGGATCAAATATTTGAATTTTTTGCAAAATGAGTGTTTATTGTATGTTACTAGGAAATATCATCCCTTCTATGGTTTTGCTTTTAATATGACAAAAAAAAAGAATAATAAAAAAATAGAGAACCAAATGAAATAAGAATATTAGTTCTGAGAGCCTTTTACAACTCATTCCTTAAATATGACGATGTATGTACTTTACATTTTTAAGGTTAGTTCATAATGTTTAAATATACGCAAATGGTGACTAGAGTAAGTTTATTAATAAAAAAAAAAATATCAGCATTGCGTTTATTTTCTTGTTTTATGCTTAATTTTTTTTTTACTTTTTTACCATCTCTCTGGTAAATTATCAGTTAATTCGGAATATTTTTTTTTCAGATGAGCATTCTAGAGTTATACTTAAAGAGAAATGGAAGGATTCAGACAACGACTATATTAATGCAAATTACATAAAGGTAAAAGAGAAAGAACTTTAATTATGATTGTCTTGAAATGTTTTATAATTTATTTGCAACTTTAAATCCCATTTTTTAAAGATCAAAGAGCGAAAATATAATAATTATTTTTTTTTTAATTTTTGCAAATCAAAGATCGACGTTGTGAATATAATTATATGCAAATTTCCCTTGCGTATTGTAGGCGCTTTTTCTCTCATGTCGAAGGTGTCAAGTTCTTACTCAAGGGTGTTATATTCTATCAAGTAAATTGCTATTTTTGTTTTCAAATTGAAAAATAATTTCGTTTAATAACTATCAAACAAAATAGCGACAATAAATACATGTACACATATATAAACTCCAGATTGAATTTAAGAAGGTGCAATTTTCTTCGCACAACAAAATGTAAAAAAAGCATTTCAAAAATTATTTATTTTTAGTGTAGCCTTTACAAAAAAAAAATCATCACCTACGAATGTTCCAAAGACATTTCTTTTCAGACCTATAGCATGTCCCCAAAGAAAACTTATTATAATGAATATTTAATTATCGCTACCTTGGTATACGGATATCAATGAATCAATACTCTTAACATAATGTAAAATTTTAAATTAAAAACAACCTATATTTTCTTGTAATTGACAAGAGACTTCTCCGGTGCGTGTTTATATTTTGAATGTTAAAAGATGAACACAAATTCTAGGATCTTTGAATAAAATTCATCTGACTGTAATGTATCACTGCATATAACGCACACGAAACAATATTATGTAGTGTTATGTGACGTTATATTTAAAACAACACGACAGCATGAGCCATACTTGTAGCACTAGTATTTTCTATCAAGGATAACAAATCCTATCAAACCATTTTTTCACCCATACAAACTTAAATAATTGTTGTCTCTTCATCAATATCAGTCTTTATTTCCTTTACTTAACGAAATAAACTGAACAAGGCAGAACTTCCTTAAAAATTGTTTATATTATATAACTGTGCTTCTTTATATTCAATTAGTAATTGGAGAATGATATAGAAATAACAAACAGTATTCAAAATCAAAGCCTTACTCTGTTCCTATTTTGTATTTGTGTTACAATGTGTAGACTTTTGAACTTGTTCCTTATCTACATATATTTCATTTCTTTAATCATCAATATTACAGCATTCATCATCTGTACAGAAAAGTGCACTTTTTGTATTTATTCTTACATGTACAACTATTCAAGTATGAAATCTATGACCAAATAATCATCGCGTGACCGCTTTCTAATAAGTGATTATTTTCTAGCATTAATTTAGCGAGGGTTTTAATTTATGGTTGTTTAATCGCCTCAATTAGATTATTTTCATTATATTGGTGATCAATTGTTAAATTGTTAATCACGTATAAAACTGAAAAAAAAATACCTTTTTCCATATCGAAGGTGCATTTGTTAAAATTCTTTTATACATTTATGCTATATACGTATATTCATCGAAAACCTTTTCAAATTGATAACTTATTGTCGACTAATTTCAAGCAAGATATCAAATATTTTAAAGTACTTTGCACTTCAATTTTAGGATAACAAAGGGGATGCTGCATATATCGCTGCACAAGGTACGGTTGAGCGATTCTATATTGATTTACCCTTCATTGGAGATTTTTCAACCATACAGAGATGACACTAGTGAAGGGTATCAGATTTTGACCTTTTTTCTCCGCACTTAGGACGAATGCTCAGTGAGGTTTCTTTATTGTGCAAACATGGTGTCGCCAAATCTCGGTTTTAAAGACCACATCCAAAAACCCCAAAATTTCAATAGAATGTGCCAAAGTCTTGGCAAGAGAACAGTAACTACTTTTTTCTGACTAAGATCAGTTAGATTTGTAATTTGAACTCAAGACCTTTAGATTATGGGGCACGTTCTAGTGCTCTAGCGACTGGGCTACTTAAGGATTACAAGGCAGTATAATGTTTACATTATCAATATAATAAGCATTTTACACATTTCATTTAAAGGTCCGAAAAACAACACATTAACAGATTTCTGGAGAATGATTTGGCAAGAAAAAGTAAAAGATATCGTCATGTTGACAAACTTAGTAGAGAATGGAAAGGTAAGTCTAATTTTGGAATGTAACATTCTGTTTATCGAATAGTCTATGGTGGATACAATGACCTTGTAAGCAAATACAATTTATCATATTGAGTCAAATGGTGACTGACGTTTTTCATAGCAATTGCTGTCCATTATTAATACACTGAATTAACGACGGATTTTTTCGGTTACCCCGAATTACCGAAATGTCCCTGATTTACCGAAATGCCCCCTAAAACTACTGAAATGCCCCTTGAATTATATTCTAATGGTCATTTTATGACAATTTATGATAAATTTTATTTATAAAACTGTGTTTTTTGAACAAAAATTAAAAAACAACCTTTTAATTCGCTCGAATATAGTGACTACTAAGAGCGATAACTCTTGCAGCATTATCGCAGCAGGAAGCGTGTTATTGGCCGTTGTTATATTATTACTGTATGATTTAATGATCCATGTTCTTCTTTCTTTCTCTTTTAATTTGTTGACAAAATTTTATACGGTATGTCTTGTTAAATATATAAAAAGAAGAAGAAGAAAACATGACAAAAGTACAAGTAAGTACACTTTATTATTTACACCTCATATAAGTACAGTATAATAACGTCAGGTTTAAAAATAAAAGAGATTTTTATTCATTTTTTATTTTAATTTGGAACCAAACATTTCTTTTTTAATATTCGCCGGTATCATTAAATTACAATCTACCACCCACCGCAACCCCCAAGATACCGTTGCCCAGCTCTTGCCACGTGGAGGCCTTCTCAGTAAGAGCCATAATTTTGAAAGAAAAAAATTGAAAGCCAAAGATGAATTATTAAAAAATCAAACTAGAAAAAAAATTAACACAAAGATCAAGTTTAAAATCATAATAATTTAACCCAAAGACGAAAACTGAAATATGAATTTAAAGAATCTAAAGATGGATAGTGGGGGATCATTCTTGAAACAATAATTGATTCAGCCCAGATTACCTAATAAGAAAAAAACGAATCGATAAAAAATAATTCTATAAGAAATTGAAAACGTCATGGTATTTTTGGCAAATTTTCAAAAAGCTTAACTTGAATTTAAAAAAAAAATCATTAAAAGAAAGAAAACTTGAATTAAAAAATAAATAATGAAAAAAAAGAAAAATAAAGAAAAAGAAAACGAAAAAATCATGAAAAAAAGACATGGTTAATGAAATTAATTCTCAGCTGGATCGAGAGTACTCTATGTCATTTATAAATACAAAAATTCTATGAATAATTATGAAGTGAAAATAAACCTTATTTACAAATAAGACCTTCGAATAAGGAGAAGCTGAAATGCAAGAATTTCACATATTAATTACATGATTAAACGTTAAAACTAATAATATATACAAAATTCCTCTGATAATTAATACTATTTACAACAACTGTTATGTACATTAGTTTTCAGATCCCCATGCATAACGCAATGTCGCGACACGGCGACGTAGGGCCTGAATGTTCCTGGAAGAGGATTACTAATTGTCAGGAAATACAATCAAATTTGGACGGTCGAATCCTACCCCAAAAGGGGGCATCTCGACAAGGAGATACGGCGTACGCACCGTCCGTATAATTTAATTACATTTTCCCTTTTTGAAAGTGCTAGTCCTCTCATTGATCCTTCTCTTCCACTGTCCTAATTTCTTACCTAACGACTTTGGCCTAACAATCGTCATCTTTCCGTCTGTCGAGGTAACCGTCGTTTTTTCTGTTGCCTTGAAATTTCCAAATTTTTTAAAATGTACAAAGTATACATCGTTTTTTATTCCAGTCGGAATTGACGCCTGCGATTCAGTAAAGGAAAATGATTGTAATTTAGTCACTAAATTTATTTCTTTTAATAAAGTGACATTATTTTATTTGGATTTTAATATTTTAACGTTATTTATTATTTTTTGTTTATAAATTTTAAGAATAACTTTCATTAAAACTGGATGGATACAGAACTACCCAAAATGGCAATTACTGAGGATGACACGTACTTGTCAACAGACAGGACATCAAATTTTTGAATGGATAACGGTACACAATCATAATAAACAGTAGTGTATGCAGCAGGGGAGACTAAACCCCTGGGGTTCAGAGTTGTATAATTTAATACACCAAATAAGCAAAGCTATGAAATGCTTACAGCATATTAAACTTAAAAGTTTAAAACAATAAATTAAAAATATTCGGCATGTAAATTGACAACATTCAGAAAATAATTCTGCTTATATGAAATCTTAATTACATCGCTTTCATTTGTTTAAAAATATATATAACTGTACGATTTTCCTCGGATCGGATTTAATACCGGTAGATTACTGTACATATATGTCTCATTTTTATGAAATAATTTAACTATTAACAAATATATCAAACTTTATTTTGATTAGATATGAAGTTGCCTAGCTTTTAGCTAGGTTATAACCTACCGGCAACGATTTTTTTTCTCGGGATTTAACAACGAATTTTAAATATATATATATATATATTTATACAAATGATCGATGAGTTTTAAGCATTAGAAAATTTTTATTCAGGTAAAAAGAAAATCGATAGTTATATAGAAATTGAAAGAATTATGTTATTCTTTTTTCGAAGAAAAATGACGTAGAGATAGATCAACTACACATACCAGAGTTATCTCTCTTAGATAAACACATGTTTTTGACCAAAAAAAACACATTTGTAATTTTTTTTTTAATTTTAAAGTTTAAAATATGTATAATAAACTCACCACCTTTAATATTAATCAAAATATTTAAGTTTTTAAAGGGCATTTCGGTAGTTTTAGGGGGCATTTCGGTAATTTCCAGGGGCATTTCGGTAAATCAGGGGCATTTCGGTAATTCGAGGTACCGGATTTTTTCCGTTATTTCCTGGTTATGACAAAGAGCTCACGGCGGGTGTGACAGGTCAGCAGGAGACGCTTACTCCATCTGATCCCATCTCTGATGTTGCGGAGGTCCGTGTTTGCTCTGCTCCTATTTTGTATTGTTTTATGGATTTAGATATTGAATACTCTTCGTTATCGCCATATCCTTCTTTTATTCCATTAATATGATTTCTCAATTTGTTTCCCCTGTTATCAACTTCTTAATTTTAGAACAAGTGTACACAGTATTGGCCAACTAAAGACAAAGCAATGAATGTAGGTCCATGTGAAGTCTCTCTTTTAGAGGAGAAAACATATGCATTTTACATTGTTCGAAAATTGTCAGTTCAGCGAAAAAATGTAAGTAAATATATGTATTTAATAGATTAAAATTGATAAAAAAGAAAACGGAGGAAAAGTTTTCAAAAAAAAAATTAAATAAAAATAACGAATGATTTTAATAAATCTTATTTTTCATAACAGTTATTAATTTTTACGCTAAATAAATAAATAAATAAATAAATAAATATATATATATATATATATATATATATATATATATATATATATATATATATATATATATATATATATATATATATATATATATATATAATTTTATTGATGCGTATCTTATAATGTGTGTTGATTAAATTCTAGACAAAAGAGAGGAGAGAATTGACCCATTTCCATTACACTGCATGGCCTGATCATGGTACGCCAGAAGAGATCGGTCTTATTCATTTCCATAACGCTGTTACAAAGGGAAAACATCCTGATGACATACTATTAGTCCACTGCAGGTGAAAAGTTTTCTATCCTATAGGGTTTTATATAAGTGCAAACATCATTACAGAGAGTAAGAGAGAGAGGGAAAGAGAGAAGTAGAGAAGGAAAGAGAGATATAAATTAAACAGTAATCGCCGAAAAGGAAAGTGTTGTAATCTGTATCGAGACAGCTTCGCTACCGAAAGGTTTCTGATACCATACTCTTTCTACCAGGTACACACATATTGCATCATCGGCAATTATTATTTCTTTACGAGATTTGCATGCATATTAGGTCTCCTTAGATCCTACTCGACCTGCTAAATTCATATTCCGGTAGAATTATCAAGTAATAAACGCCGCTAACTGTCAGATAGTTATCACAAAGGAAAAAAAATTGAAATAGAAATATTTGTAAAAATTTTCCTTACAAGAACAGTAATAACCATGTCGTGTAGAATAGACTTGACTAAGAGTATGCAATTCAAAACCTTTTGAAACCTTTCAAAATGCAGTATTACATGTAAATGTTGGATAGTGAATAAGCAATAAAAAGTTTCCGACATTCGGAATACCTGAATTAGATTAAGATTAAGGTTCCAATGGTCTGAACCCTAGTAAATTTCACAAAGGCTTACTGATGAAAAGGGAATGAAGATATTACACCAAATTAGTAAAAGAAATGATCAAATTGAATTTACAAAAATAGTAGCTCTTGATGAAGTGGTAAATTTGTACAAACTTTCAATTAATTTCTTACTATTAGCATATAATGGTGGGATGCGTTCTTATTTATGAGCTTGAGTTTTGTTAAGCGTTATGCGTTATATCTCTTTACTTTCTTACTTATACTCTTATCATTATCTTTTTTTAATTGACCTATAGACTTGAATGAAATATTGTAAGGTACTGCTTAGTTATTATCTTTTTTAAAATTTTCTCCTCGTTTTTTTTTTCTTCTGTAAAATGCTTTGGATTAATAACAGAGTGTGTTGTATGTTATGGACATTTAAGAGTAGTAGATAGGAATCCTTGTGGATAAGGTCAAAATAAAAGTTAATAAAAAACTTTAAACACCAATGACAAGTATCCTAGGGAAATTATGTCAAGCTCTGGGTGTAGTAAATCTAAAGAAGATTGAGACAACTGGCTCTTTTCTATCAATAAGAACTTAGGGGAGAAACAATATGTAAGTAGAACCTTACCTAGTTTTCGTTTGTAGATAGGAGAAAATTTGATAAAGTTTTGTGTGGACAGAGCTGTCTTAATAATCATTTAAATCGTTAACTTTTGAATGTAAAATGAAACATGTATATGCATTATAAAAAATGCTAATACCAAATATCTGAGAAATTTTCTCAAGAACAACAAATCTATAAGTAGTAATCTTCATTCAGAAGCATTCTTCATGGTTCTTAGACATTCTAGATTCAAGTTTGATCAAATAATGATCCCAAGGGTTGGGGGCAAAAGACAAGGTCAAAAGTTTACATAAAAATGCGTGTATAGGAATCGTCTTGAGAAAATCTTTTGGTGAAAACAGCATAACAATTTTGAGTCATTTTATTATAGAAGCATCCTCAGGTAGAGTAGATTCGAATATATGTAAGATTAAATAGTCATAATTAGCAAAATTGATATATAAGTATATCCTAAGGTAGTTTTGAGCTTACCCTCTTAAACTTTTCAATATGGGACTGAGTAATATCATATCTATTATGGTCCTACCTAGCGTACTCAAATGAGCGGCGTGTTTCATATCCTCTTGTCTAATCTTCTTTTGCAGTGCGGGAGTCGGCAGAACAGGTACCTTTATTGGTCTTGATTCTTTGCTGAGACAAGGGAGAGAAACAGGGCGGATCAACGTTTTTGATTATGTAAAACAAATGAGAGAGGATCGTATGACCATGGTTCAAACACCAGTGAGTAGTAGAGTATTCTTTAAGTTATCAAAATGAATGCAGTAAGTTGTTCTAACTATATTCCAGCGATGTTCTACCTTTTTTAGGAGCAATACATATTTTTACATAAAGCATTGCAATGTGGCTTCCAAGGAAAAGGAATTGTAATCTCTGCGGTAGATTTGCAATCCAAAGCGGAAGAATTACTGAATGACAGTTCACCACTGAATCAAAGACCTTTATACAAAGAATTTAAGGTATTTTACAGGCATTAAATTAACGAGATTGTTATCAAAATGACCAACTTTCATATAAACTTAACAGGAAATGTGTTATTTTACAGTTATTATCAACCCTGAAACCATTTTACAATGACGAGGAGAAAAATGATGCAAGGAAGGCCGAAAATAAAGCAAAAAATTTCAGCGACGAAATTTTGCCCAGTATTTCTTTCCAAAAACATTAATTTATATATGTAACTTTGTTCATATTGTTTTTAGTTTATAATGTATTTGTTTCAAATAGAGAAATTAGAATCGCTATAAGATGTTTAATACATGTTGTACTATTTGCAGTTTCCAAGTTCAGACCATATTTGACATCGTACGTGAAAGGGAGAAATGATTATATCAATGCAGTTATCATAGCGGTAAGTTTTATTTATGTGCTTCAATGTAGCAAAATAAAGAGTGACAATTGAACAAACGTCTGACAATAAACTTGAATACTAGTTTGGATGTTGGAGAAGAATTGCCTCCCTACTTACATGTAGTGTTGACAACTTACACGAAAGATCATGTTATTTGGACGATCCCGCACGATTAGCACACGATTCAACTTATTAAACGAAAGATCCTACACCTTAAACAACTTTTCCCGATTGCTAACGCATACGCACGATTCATCGCGCAAAAGAGATTTAAAATGTTTAGGAGTCGATATTTTGGAAACGAAAGAAGGCTTAATAGTTATTTAGATTTTAAATAATATTGAAACAATTAATTGATTTTGGAAAACAAACAGTTATTCTATGTTTTAAAAGAAATATCTAACAGTAGAAAAAATGATTATTTTTATTTGTACTTTAAGGTGGTATTCATAATCGATTGCTCCATGATTCTTTCAGATGATAAACGTGAATCCTGAGTTTTGATTTTTTTTTCACAATACGTAGTAAGACAGGATATATATATTTAAAAGATGGAACAAAATTATATCTAAAATATATGCATATTACCATGTTTTAATCCTTTATTAAAACATTCTTCACAAATCATTAATTTCGCAGCACTGTTACGGGTTGAAAAAGGGGGCGGGGCCTAATTTTTACGGGAAAAGTTTTCTGTGACGTCAAACAAAAATATGTACAATTTGTATTCCTCATAATACTAGAAAATAAAATACTTTGCAATTTTAAACTGTGTTAGCATAATTAACAACATCAAAACTTAATTATCAATGCATTAAACACAGTTGCTAGTTAAATCCCAGACAACAGTTTATAAAAAAAAATCATGATCGCAGCAAACTTGTCGACATGACGTCATTTTGGTAAAAATGACAAAAAAGACGCATTGTATGAAGTCATGTCAAGTATATATTTTACAATGAAAAATGCATTTTATAATTAAACAGAAAATTATTTACAGATTTTAGATAGGATATTAATACCAATGTAAAACCTTTGTTTAGTGCTAGAGATTATAAGTAATCAATTTTAACGTGTTTGTGTGTACAGGTTTGGCATGTTTAACTTCAAGGTAGCTTATTAAATCACCTTTTTCAAAGGCATACATGTACACTTAATAGATGTAAGTAATTTTTTGGATATAAAACAGGATGGTTTCCTTATCTTTAAAAGCGCCGCTTTCTTAAAATCGATTTATGTTTAGAGCAGCATCACCTTCTAGAAAGTACAAAAAATGCAGAAACAAATGGTAAATTATTTTTTTTTTTTACATTTCACTTAATTCGATACAGAGTGGGGTATACTATGTTTTTTCTGTAAGTATTTAAGTAATGTTACAGTAAACAGCTTTATAAAATAAATCAAGTTTCAGAAAGTTCCAGTTTTTGCACGTCTTTATTCCATTTATTCCTCTCTAGTAGGCCTAAACAGTGCTGTGTTACATACATTATAAAAATATAAAGTTTCAGAGATAAACATTGAAATAAAAAAGCAACCCAACAAACATGCCGTACTATTGATGACTAAATATTCATGGAAGCATAAGTTATTTATTTTGTAAAAAAATATTTATAGGGTGTTTTGATATATTGAAATATAAAGAATTATTTTTACTTTAATTATCAATAGAAAATATGAATAATTCAGTGCTGCATAGTTTCTATTATATGAATAGAATCTGAATGTGTTATTGAATTGTTTAATGATGGTATAAAGTCATATACGTGCATTTAATTGGTAACAGATACTGTGCAAAGAACTACAGTTAACTTTTTCATAACTTTAAATTTCTCTTCAAAAATTATTTATTGTATTTTTGTTATTCAAATTTCAGACTTTTACTAACCTTAGGGGATTTATATTAACCCAAAAACCTCTTCCTGAAACAGATGTTGATCTTTGGAGATTGTGTATCGACCACGAAGTGGATGCATTAGTGATCCTGACAGACAATGACGAAGTAAAAATATGTATTGAAATCCATATTACGATAACATTTATATATCTTTTCTTCACATTTTCTCTTTCCATTTTGCTGAAAAAAAAAATCATTCAAGATTATCAATTATATTGAAATCTACATATACAAACATCATCAAAGCGATGTTTTTTTATTTATTTATTTTTTTTTTATTTTATATACATATTCAGGAAATCACCCTACTTCCCAAGCGTGGACTCTCCAATTCATGTCCTCCATTCATCCTAACCACCGGAAATAGTGGGAGCACGATTAATGGAGTCTCGCAAGAAACCCTTTCCATGTCAAACAATGTAAGAATTTTGGAATGTTATGATTTAAACTTCCAACGAAAATCAATGTTGTTTTTTATTTGGTTCTTGCTTTAAAAAAGTTTTGCATTACAAAAATGTGCAATGAAATAAAATTATACAAAATTATTAGCTGGGAAGCCTTTTTATTTTAAAAATAAATTTGAAGGAACACAAAAGAGATGTTGTTGTCTTTGTAATACCCTCTGAAAACGATGTTTCTGTGGTGAAAGGAACAGAGTTGTTGTTAGAAAAACAGAAAGCGTCAACATCTCCTGCAGTTGTCATTAGCAAGTACGTTATGTCTACCATATATTGTATCCTTTCCACAGAAACAAAACCTTTATTATAAACTGACAAAAAAGTAAAAAAAAAAAAACACGAATTTTAAATGAATCAATAAAACTCTTATATATATATCACACAATTATTGGTTTCAACTCCTTTTTTTTATTTTGTGCACTTAAAGGAACGGTGCTGGATCAGCTGGGGTATTTTGTGCATTGTATAATGCTATGGAAGAGCTCCATTTGGACGGTGTAGTGGACATGTTCACTATTGTCCGACAAATTCAGTATAGGAGACCAGAGATGTTTACCAATCTAGTGAGTAAAAATGCCGATACACAAATATTTTCGAGAATTAAATATACGTTTAAATGATGATAAAGTTTTCATTTGAAATCTTTTTAAATGTAATTTTGTGACTGTAAACTAAAATGTAAATGCATGGAAACTTCTTCAAAATACAAGTCACATGTTGTTTAATTTAATGTAAGAAAGACAAGACATAAACAATTTAAAGTTAATTCTCCATATTATTTTTTTTTTCTTGCAGGAAGAATACAGACGATGCTATCAACTGGTATCCTTCTTTGTTTCTTCTGAGGGAATATATGCCAATATGTAGATACTGTTTCACAATTTACATGATGTAAATGCATATATGTGTGTATTTTTCCTTAGAATAGCTACAGTGTAAAAGCATATCATTTATTTAAAGGGAATCTACTGCATGTCATCTTTTCTGTTTTTCCCCCTTTTTTATGACATATACATATAAATATATTCGTGAATGAATTTGCCAAGTTTGAAAATAATTTGAATAAAGACTACTATTAAAATCTAATGTTATCTTTTTTTTATTAAATATACAGGACAAGTTTTTAATTTTAGATAGTATTTCTGTTATGTGTCTGCAAAAGATACAGCTCAACGCACTTTTTAAAGTCACATGTTTTTTTCGCACAAACTAAGATCACATTATTCTTGCAATCAAAAGTAACAAAATCAAACTTCAGGACGAGACACAAGCTTATATGTATTAAATATCTAATTTCAAAGGTTCAGTATATAGTCTAATGAATCATAATCGTAACCTTTCAACGTCGATGTTTAAAAGAAGACTTTATTAATAAATGATATGACGTTCTATCTAAAAGTTTTCACAATAGATTATTACAAATTTAATCAGTCTACCTTTCTTTAATACTATTAAGAAGAAATTTCTAAACTGATCTTTTTCAGATGAGTATTTTTCTAAGTACTTAAGAAAGTTTGCACATTTTCCACATTCGTCTTGGTTTTGTCGAAATGGATCGCCGAAAAATGACAATATTGTATAACGGAAACATGCAAAGGACAGGATAATAAAGTATTGTTTATCTTTAAAAATAGCAAAATTTAACTATTGAAAAGAAAATTATTTTACATATCAGGTCTGAAACTTTGAAAGTTTTGCTGTTAGAAGTATCTTACATGCTGTAAGGTTTCAGAAAGTAACCCTGATTTACCCTGAGAGAAAACCAGCTTTCTAACATCGAAAGCAGATGAACAGAAGAAAAATACTGTTTAATCAACTTGCGTTTAGAATTACAATATGCACGGAACATACAGAAATTACATTAGCTGCACTTTTTGTGTCTAGGCAAGGCAAAAGAACTGTTTAAAAAAAGAACGGATACAAAGAGAACTGCATTTGACAAGAAATCTTGAAAACCATTTAGAAACTGTCATAATCTATAATCCAAAAGCATATTAAAATCCTACCAATTATTTAGTGTCAATTATGTTCTCAGTTAGCGGTTTAAAATCAAATCTAATCAAATCAATTAGATCTAGTTTAATTTCAGTTGTAACACGTCATTTGATTGGTTAATCTGTTTTATCCATTTTGTATATTAAGGTCAGACGACACGTTCCTTAATGTTTTCAAAATGTTTTTAAATATATGTACACCAAAAAATGGTGAGATAGGCCGTTCAGAAGATTACCCATAAAGAATATATAAGAAATATGAATCTTTGGAATCTTTCCAAAGGGCTGGTAAGGTACCTTTATTTTTTGCGAGGGATCTTGTTTTAGTATCTATTCTTCAATGACAATATCTTCAGAAAAATTATATATTTTTGATGAACGTGTCGTTTGACCTTAATAACATAACTTGCCTACGTCACAATGAGTTACGTTAAAAAAAGTATTTCTCCGCTTGACGTTAACTTTTGAAATATGCGATATTTAAAGCTTTTCTCCAAAGGAAAAAAATGTAAAAGCTGAATCGTTGTCTTCATTGAAATAAAATTATAATTATTATTCAAAGATTGGTTGTATGGAAATTTTTTATTTAAAAAGCACCCATATATTAATTTGAAACAACATATTTTTAACAGATTTTAGGAAGGGGTTGTAGGTATATTACATGCACTGTTAACAAAAGATAAACATTAAAACTAACAAAAGGATTTGGAAACAAAATTATGCTTAAGTTCTATTGTCACATAGAGAAAATGAACAATTATTAGGAGATACATCAATAACTACGTTTTTAAATCATAATCAAATTATCAAAAAGGAAGTTATTTGAAAAAAAAATTGGAAGTATCTGGAATTTTGACTTTTTTCTTAATTGTTTTGCTTGCTTTTAACTGGCCGATGCCAAGCCAATGATTAATCAAGGTAGGTTTTGCAGCTGCTTTTGCAAAGTTTTCGGTAAATGTCAACAATTTTGAGTGTTTGAAGGTCTTATTTTTACCAAATTTATGTCCACCGATGTCATCCGACATTCTCCCGATTTGTCGCAAATTTTCAAATCGTAACCAGTCTGTTCAAGTGAACTTAATAATTACAATTCGACTACCGACTTAAAGTCCTATACATGTATATATATATGCTCATTTTAATTAGAATTAATATCCAAATTGTACTTTACGTAGTTAGTGAATTTTTGGTTGGAACGGTAATTAATGGTATTCGGCCGAAAAAATGTAGCAGTAATGATTGATCAAAATTTTGAAAAAAAAGTAGCGGTAGTAAGTTGAAATATTGGGAGATGTAGCGGTAATATTGACTTCCTTTGTCAACACCCATGTTCTATTGCCTAAGGGCATGATCAGCAGAAAGTCAGAAGCATCACTTTTAACAACCATATCAATCATTTAAAAGTGTACAGGGATCAAAATGAAATTAGCAATGATTTTTAAAAAATATATATATTTTCACAAGTTTTAAAAAATATTTCCCAAGGCGTTTTCATACCTAACACAACAAATTTTGTCTTACCTTTTCGTATATTTTTAAGCTCACGGAATAACCATGAAAAATTTATTGAATCGATCAACATATTTTTTTTTATTGAAATTTACGTTATTTTAAAAAAGTGCATTAAATTCATTTTCTCTCAAACAAATCTCGAGTAAAGTCAACGAAGACTCCTTTTGGCGAGAAGAAACATTAATGAATAAGATAAGATTAAAAAATTGCATTAAAATTAAATGCACTGATGTAGAAAAAATATTTTCAAAATCTTTGTAAGAAAAGTTTCTTTTTGGAGTTATCTTTCCTGTTGCCTAGGACTCAAAAACTTTGGGAAGTCTCCGCATACGTCAACATACAATGAACTATATGTGCTCATTATTGGCTTCTGAACTGGGCAGATACAAAAGATGAGAACTAGAAACGCTTACTATTTTATCAATATTGATAAACACACAATGATGTAATTTTTTATTGAAACGAAAAATTTAGTGTGCATAATTTGAACTATCATAACAGACTCGGTTTATTAGCCTGAAAATATAAATAATATGAAGGTTTGTTGTCATAACAGTACCCGTTGTTTACGAATTATTATGTTATAAAATCCCAGACGTTTGTTGTTCTTTTATCTAAAACAAACCGCAAACCTTTTTTCCATCGATCACTCAGTAACCATGCCATGTGTTAATTGTTCATAATTAGGGTGTAGTTCTTAGTATTCTGCATATTTTTCTCTTAGCTTTATCTCCAAAGCTTTCGTACGACTCTCTTACAAGCGGTACCAAGCCAAATCGTCAATGTACAAACTAAAAAAAAACGGAAGTAAAAGTATTTTTCTCTATATACGTCACAAATCAAATTGTGAAGAGGACCCTTAATTAACAGTTTCAACCAAAAAAAATTACAATGAAGTAAATATACGTTTGAGTCAGCACCTATCTAGAAAAACTTTCAAAGCAAAAGTAAATGATGATATATATGTTTCTTAAATAAGTTTAACAATAGTCAGCTCGAAAACTCTCAATTATATGAAGACATCTATCCTAAATAATTATATGCATTTAATCATCTACAGCTACCTGCATCTGTTTGAAATGCGAACACGAAGTGAAATGTTTTGCTCAAAAAATACACATTAAAACGCAAGCTAGTTTCTAACTGATGTCTATGTTCTCTCTTTAATAAGATAAGCTTTTTTCTATTATGGATAAAATACCCAGAGATTTACGATATGTTTTAGAAATCATGTACATGTAGTTCACAATCAAACACTCATTTTCTATGAAACTGATGATGATTATGAAGCTGGTGATAATATTTACTATACATAAATGTATTATAATAAAGATAACATGTACAAATTTCTCCTCTTGAATGTAACCAAATTCTTGTAAATTGTGAATTGCATTACACAATGTGATGTTTTATGATATTAGTTTTATTGAACGTTTTATTAATAATTTGAAAGATATATTCGAACATAATATCTTAAAACATATTTCAATTTTAATCATTAAATTTTTCTTTACAAGTGTCCTTTTTTCGCATACTTATGAACCAGAATGGCATAACTAGGTAAAGCATGACTTGCTTTATTATCTATGGATGTCTTTAGTTTCATCTCAAACGAATGACGCCAAATATACTAGTTACTGGTATATTCTGATTATCTTTTATTACTAAATATTTACATTCAGTGTAATTTTCCTTATGAAATCTATTAGATATCCACGACGTTCAAATTTCTATAACACACGCGAAACCTTGTCACCGCGCGTGAGAATACACAGTAGGAACTATATGCATTTTCAATACTCTAAGAACACCAAAATATAAAATGTTTTATTTCAATTTCATGAAAAACTTAAACCCTGAAAAATTATCTTAAAAGTTAACGTATTGAGCGTTAAGAATTATTTTGTTACTTATTACCTCGCAACGTTTGTTTGCGTCATTTAACTTTGCAACGTCATCTAACGTCATTTGACGTCACAAACGGCTCTTACATCTATTAACCACAACAGTTTTGAAGGGCACTAAATTCACATTTAAGATTAACGAAATGAGCAATTATGAAAAGGAAAAATTAGAGAATGTAAATATAACGCGCGGTATTCAATTTGTCGGCACGGCCAGGTGTGTTATAGGACCGAAGACATCCCAAAATATGAATTCAATGCTTAAATAAAAATCTTTAAAAATGTACTGCAGTTCATATCGTTTGTAGAGGGAAATCGCTTTAAGAAGACAGATTTTCCTCTTTGAAAAAAAGCAGCATGTAGCTATATCATTTGTTTTGCACTGAGAGAATTTCTTAAATAAACTCTAAAAAATGCTGAAGGAATCGAAAAAAAAAATCCCAAGAAGTATGGAATATGTACACATGTACGAGGTTTGTCCCAAAATTTCCTAGACTGAGCCCATATCTTTTAAAGAAAATATATTTTCGTAAAATTTTCTGGGTGGATAAAGCGTGGTCTTGGAAAATAAATTACGAAGTTTTATCATATTTACTTGACAACAATTCGAGCAATAAGATTTTAAGTGATATCGTATTCGAACACCCGGAGCAATCTGCATCGTCAAAAAAGATAAAGTCAAAGGTTCAATTTTTTGAACAAAATATTCCAATTACCAGAATCATTTTTTTCCAATTAATCAAAACGATTTTAGATATTAAGTCATTGTGTAATATCTTAATAACTATGATAAGACCAGACATAAAAATATACTTAAGACCAGAAAACATTTTCATGCCTACCAAACATTTATGACTTGTACATTTCTATTAGAGTGAATTCAGAATCAAAACACTTTATATTAGTCAAGTGCACCGCCTGTGTCAACGCAGCCGCAATTTCTTTTCTAAAAGTCGGTTTCAACCCGTTTATATCCAACGTTATAAAATTTATATTTGAGAAAGTACAAAAACCGAAATTCGAAGAAATAAAATTTATAGTAAATTATTAAGAATTGTCATTTGCATTTAAAAAATACAGAGTGCATAAGAGAATGAAATATATCATTTACATGGCGCTGATTTATGTAGTTCTTCGATAATCGACCATAAATCTCTTAAAAAGTGTTGGTTTGATTTATGTACGAAGTTTCATTTATATATGACATCGGGTTCCTACAAAACAACGCTTGTCAACAGAATTTTGGGACAACCCTCGTAATTAATTTTGAGTAAAGTTTTGAATCCGACGACGAATGCATTGTGAGGTTAGACTTTTAAAGCTTTTTTAATAGTTAGCCAACACAAGTTACATGTATGGAGAAAAATATGCTGCTTAAATGTAGTAGAACTTGTAAAAGCACAGTTACTGCATAAAAAATTAAATGCTAAGTGATGTTGCACAAACAATTGCCACTAAACTACATAATAAGCTACATTTAATCATATTTCAATAAATGAAAAAAAGTATATGAAATATACCAAAATAACTAATATTCCCTAAAATATTGAAGGAAATTATAAAAGCCAATATCTCCTATATAATTAATTTGATTATCTAAATTTGAAAGTGCTATATATACCTAATGCGTGAGATCCTTATCTAGTATATAGTACGCTTTAAAGGATTGTCAAAATTAACTTTTGTATTCTTGATGTCAAGTAAAAATATTATGACCTTGACCTGGCCTTCCACAAAAAGTGATAAGTTCACGTTTAATCTCATTTATACAATCACTAAGTGATATTGTTTAATCATTGATGATATCTGACATGATCTCAACTTCTTTTCGCATAATCCAGTCGGTAACGTTACATGCTCTTAAACGTTCTGTTCATGGACGCCAGAATATTCTCCTTGTATTATAATTTTTACCAGTTTTTCAAGTTAATTTCTAAACAAGAACATTCTGTTATAGTCAAAAATGACAATGTCTTGGAAATAGGATGGTTGGATAATGAAATTTTTTTTTCCAGAATGAACATGGTGAAAATCACAATCCAACTTCTCTTTCTAAGCAACGCCATTTTTCAATATAAATATTGTTGTGGAGGCCTTATTTTTTATCATATTTAATATGTTAAAGGTCTAAATTAAAAAGAAATTCAGGGAATAAATAATAATACTATTGAAAAGATATTCATCCACTTTTCAAGCTTCTACCTCGCAATCTTTAAATACAAATTGACGAACAAAGGAAACATCTCTTCCAAAGCTTGCTTATGCCGGACTGCATAACAACCTCAATTTGAACTGTCTACCTCCTACCAGTTAAACAATCAATCAAATTTATGGTTTAACGTCTTGATATATTGTATGCATAAGCTTTGTTCAAATTATTATACGATAACTCAAAAGTAATTTCCAAGTTATACGTTAGACTTTACAGCCGTTCGTTCCTCGAGTAAGACTTTGAAAACCATTTTCCGTCACGGGTCACATACATATTGACGACATTTGCACACTGTGATGTCAAAATTATTGAAACAATAATTACTTTTCATATGCTTTTTATACAACATTTGCATGAGTACAGGTGTGCCAAATTTCATTCTGATCTGAATCGTGGTTTGGTAAATATACATATAGTTCACGAAATCTTTGATAAACGCTTATACGAGGGCTGTCCCCTAAATCGTGGACAAGTTGTCCAGTGTGAAAAATAATCACTACTGCGTTCTGAAAATTACATTACTCTTTAGTGTTTATATCATGAATATACACAGCAATTGCAAAGAACAAGGTTCACTTTTACCTCATTTGACCCTGTGAATTTCTGAAAAACTGAAACTGCATAGTTTTAATTAACAATGCGTTAAAATATTACTTAGATCTATTGTGACTCCGATCCCATAAAAAATGACGTCATTTTCTGGCTAGTCAATGCATTGTGACGTCATGAAATGCGTCAATTTTCTCATATTCAGAAAAAAATTACAAAAACGGCCAATTTTTAAAGATATTTTTTGATATATGATATAGAGCGCAACGGCTGATCTAAAATATGCAACTACTTAATGATAGATCTTTTTCCAAGGATTAAAAGACATGTTTTACTTTTTAGATCAGAGTGTGTGCTCATATTATTTCTCTTCACTGAAAGCACTCAATTATACCTGTTTTCCTAAGAATTCAAGAACATTACAATTTCATAAAGCCAGTTCTCCTAGACCTGGACTTTATGGAGAATTTTTTTAATAGGATATCAAAGCACCAAGTCTCCATTTTTTTTAATGCTTCAAATAGAAAATCAAGTGTTGATTGTTTAATTGGTATATCTACAGGGCCATTTTATGAAGATAAAGGCATAAATAAACACACCGTGCCTGGATGATAACGTCAAAGCGTCTAAAGCAGCGTCAAGTTTCATCAATGCTTAAAATTAAAGTTGGATAGGTTCCACTTTAATTTAGAAATTCTATTGCTTCACATACTAGAGTTTCCATTAACATATGATGAACCAATCTAGCACAGGCATATGATCTTCAGAACATTAATTAGTGAGTTACGGACAGTATTCTCACCATCATTCAACTAATAGAGCATCTTATACCGACGGTCAACATTGACAGTTGCTATTACAATAGCAGTTTGTCTGTATTTTTGTACTACCAGGGGAATCGATCAAAAAGATTTTGCTAAGAAAACTCATTTCATTTGTATACTAAAGGTCTGGTGATATTTTAAATATTTTTTTTTCTTCTGTAATTATTTAAACTATTTTAAAATGTCATTTCAACATCTAAATGAAACTGAATTGCTCTCCGGCGCGTCGTAACGTCATCAAACGTCGCCATTTTTCGTTCATTGTGTTAAACAATTTCCCTTTTCGAATGCTTTGGAAACTCCCAAAAGTTAACTAAATGCCTTGATTTTTTTTAAAGACGACAAAATTGATTGTAAAATCAAATGAGAATAATTTCAACTCAATCTTATGTATTTAAAATTTGTATATCGAAACAATACTTGTGTATTCTATTATATAACCTTTTTTTCACCATGCGCCTTAGGACCGCACCATATGCAAATTCAAGCAAAATATAATCTTTATTTCTGGCCATTAATTATCAAAACAATTATGATGCACATACATATGATAAATAAACAATTTATATGTTCTTCATTGACATTAAATAAAATTGACTTGGAAATCCCCTCTATTCAAAATCAAATGGTGGTCCACTTTTCTGTTTTGAATCAACTGGGGGGCGGGGGGGGGGGGGTTCTACTTCTAAATTAACGTCTTATAGAAAAAAAATATTTAGAAATCTTATTGCATACTTACACGTATTATTTACCACAAAGCATAATGTTACTTGATTAGGCTTCTAGATTAAACTGTAGGTTAGGGGAGATTAAGTAAAAATGTATTTGCAGTAAACATATTTTTACCCCCATTAGGCCAGCTTTGATTAAAAAAAACCGGTTATACATCTTCAATATACAAAATATATATTTCAAGAGATGAAAAGCATGAATGAAATTTTTGTATCTCCAGCTTTCACTTTCACTGAAAGTGGAAAGGGGTTGACAAGGACATGTGTGTTCTTCCTTCAGTCATTCAATCTGCCTGTCTGTCAATACCACTTTTGCTTCCGCGAGATATCTCAATAATCCTTTGCAATGAAATTCTATACCCCCATTTTTAATGGTCTAATAACTATCAGTCATATCCAATTCGATAGGTGAATGTTCAAGGTAGTGAATTCATACATTCTGTCTGTGTGTAAAACTTATTTTTAAGGAAGCTTTTGACCTTTTTTTTGCAAAGAAAGTTTTATTATAATTCGACACCAGGCCCCGTCAGCCCTCATTCAAGCCCTATCCAATTGACAGCCTCCTTCTGATGTTCCGTGCGTGCTCTTAGTTTTTTCCTTGAGTTGAAGATACGGGCTCGCGAAATTGCCTTGTTTAGGGTTGAATTTAAAAACTTAATTTATAATTTAAACCTAGCTAGTACCCACACCAGGTGATAAAGTGATTAAAGTAGCTGGTGACAAAGAGGCAATTAAACACGGGAATAGAGTTATGAAAAAACAAATTTGTTAAATTAACTTTTAGAAATGAATATAATTTAAGATATTGTCAAATGCATAACTAATACATGTATATGATGCAGTTCAAATTCTTAATAATGTGTTAAACATACGGGTTATCATTATAAATACTGATATAAAAAAAATGCAGCTTATATTTTCTGTATAGAAAGAATTTATTCAGATGTTAACAATATTTCCAAATAATCAAATGACTCAACTGTAAATTTTATTACTAAACGCAACTGTATCCCGAATGTAAAAATAATTATAGTTTACCAGTACTTCTTAAAAGAAACAAATAGAATATAGTATGAGAAACATTCCACAAAACCTGGAATATTTTCAGTAATATAAATTCAAACTTTCTGGAAAAAAAATCTTTTCACCTTTTTCAGTTGATAGGTATGTTAATGCTAGTTTGACTGTCCCTTGTATAGACTTTAAAAAAATAAATAAATTCAAAAATACGGAAACTTTTTTTTTTAATTTTGTATTGCATCATTGCACATAAGAAAAGTTTCTTGCTTGATATAGAAAAGAAAGCATAAACCTAGCATAACACAATAATTGATCAATCCGGAAGTATTTTCATTTATTGCCGTTTCAAAAAATCAACCATTTTTTTCCTGCTGCATGAATAGATTAACAATTATTATCATAGTAAAAAAAAATCTCCACAGTCATGCAATGTATATATACTCCTCATACTGTTTCCTTCTTTTCCTATTTGACAAAATTTTCCCAAACTTTAGATATTGAAATAAGATCCTTGACACGATGATTAGACTCATTATGTCGGCACATCTTATAGTGTTTTGGAATATTTTACATGGAACTAAAGGCTGGGGTAATATTTCTTTTTCATTTTATATATGCACGTTTTCAGTATAAATTTTTATTTCTGATAAAGTTTGTTTCAAGTTTCTTTTCATTCATTTATCATACAATGTGAATAATTTAATATTCCAGAACTCTACGCATGTGAAGTTCCATAATTACAAACCCTTGACATTGTGAGGATGCTTTTTATTTTAAATTAGTATTTATCTATTTGTTTTATCTACTGCAGATAATCTCAGTTTACTACCACAATATAAAGGACAACCGTCTATGAAACCCTATTACAGAGGTTATAACGCACCGCCAGGGGGACCTGTAGATGGATATCTTGAAGAGGAGCGTGGTCAAAGTACATGTAGCATTACATGGACTAATCCTTCTATTAAGGAAGCTTGGTGGAAATTTCCGTTGAAATCCATAGCTAATGTAGCATATCTAGAAATTTATTTTCGAAGTTCTAGTAAGTCTAGACTTAATACCCTTAAACATTCTTCTTAAAAAATATACATCAACGAGGACGAGAGAGAGAGAGAGAGAGAGAGAGAGAGAGAGGTAAGAAATTTTGTAAAACAATGGTACTTGGCCAAGAAAAGACATGTAGGTTAGAACGAGTTTGAAAGGCTATGAGAGTGAAAATGTTTAAATTTGTGAATTGGTATCAATTCATTGTCGGCGTTTTATATATGAAATACAAGGTTTGTCCAAAAAAGTCCTAGAGAGGGAAAACAGTAAAGTTAATTGCTTTTTGCTCAGTCAAAATTTCTTTTCTTGTCATAGTAAATACAACATTTTATGATCCTGTTTCTCAAGTTTTAAGCTAATATCACATTTCATAAGAAAATAATGAAAAAAATTAAGAAAGCATGCATGTGTAAAACGGCACACGAAAGCAAGCGGAATTTACGTTTCTTATAAGTTCATGATATCTTTTTCTGCTTCACACGCGTCTGTTAACATTCAATAATTATTGAAAAGTGAAAAATCACTTTTGACTAAGGGACTCATCTAAATTCACTACTGTCCGTTTTTAGCAGATTCAAATTTTAGTCTAAATTTAGTTGAACGAACACCATACAATGAGTGCACCAGAAAAAACACATTGTTTGACGTTGTTTGTGGCTAAGAACTTTCCCACTCTCAGTCATTTAAAGAAGAGTAGTTTACTTTTAACATGCGTTAATTAATTTCAGTGTAGAGGAAAAAATATTGAATCTCATACCATTTAAAAATAACTTTTATATTAGAATCTAGTGTGTAATGTCATTTCTGTACTCTTCTTTTCCGTCTCTGATGTGTATTTACCATATACATAACAATTCATTACATCTCCGTAGGCGGGTAAGGGTTTGACGACGTCATTTTCATTAACCTCGATTCCGGTAACAATTTGAGAATCCTGACACCGATCGCCTGTATGTAAAACAATTTAACTGAAAATTTTACATGTTATTAAGATTTTGATTCTGGTTTCATTGATAGAAATTTAAGTTAAATGTTTTGCACAGTGCTGAAAAAATAAAAACACATGTAATACTAATATGCGTAAGAAGGAAGGATATGGAAATAACGAACAGTATTCAATCTCAACGTCCATTCCTGAGTTTGTTCGTGTGCCGATAGACTATATCGGCCTTCATATAAATCCTCCCAATGTTAATAATATGCAATATATATATTCAGAACTCACAATTTTAAAGAACGTGGAATAAATTATGTCTGTGCAAAATTTGGTTGGTAATGATTGCATGTTAACAAAGGTATAAACATTGTCTACGACTTTTTGAGTGTATGATCAGTGCCTGTGACGGGAAGAAATCCCATAACAGCGTTTATATCTCGAGTTAAATACTTTGAAAACTTTTTTAGCATTTTGGTTTCTTCACTTCCATGAAGAAAAGTTTTCTTCACGAAACTAACATATTTGTGAACGGAAAATACGAAGCATAACTATGATTAAGAAAACGAAAATTAGTTTCAATTGACTATTCCAGAATTGGCATTGTTTGTGAACAAAAATAATATATCAGATGACCAATAAGTATACAAACAAGTATACAAACAATGTAACGTTTTGGTTCCCCTACGCCTTACTATTTGATCAAAGCCTTTTTTGGTTTGCTAAAAAAAATTTTTTCTATGGAGAAAGCAGTAAAAATTATTATATTCAGTGTAAAGGATCAGCTGCCGTAAAATATTTGATGAATTCATTGCAATGAAATTACAATCATTATATGAATACCACATTCACTTTAGCTCCAAATCGACACGTGGGTTTCTCTGTGTTTATCTTCAATAACTCATCATACATTCCTCCAGTAAATCCATCTCAGCATAAAGTGTTCAGCCACAATATATCTACCTGTATCGAACATGTGACAAATGTACCTATTAATAAAGAGACCCAAGGAATAGCACTATATAATACAAGGGATCCTCTTGTCAACACAACATGTGAAGGTTTTGATCCAAGGTTTGCAACGATTGAAATTTGTGAAGTAAAGGTGATGGGTATGTATTCTTGTACTTTTGAAATATGCAAAAGGAAAAATATATATATCAGACGATTTTGTAGATGGCTGAAACTTATATTTGGTTTGAAGTGAAATAAAAACGAATATTTTTTTTGAAATAATCTTCTTATATGTAAGGTTGTCCTTCACAACATTTCGGAGAGAACTGCACATTATGTGATAAAAAATGTCGCAGCAGAATGTGTGATGCTTTTAATGGTTCCTGTACATACGGCTGCGAAAACAAATTTATGGAATGGCCTGAGTGCTCCGGTAATAAATGTATAATCCCAAGTACTTTTTTTTTCTAAAATCAGAATTTAAGAAAAAAAAAACAATAATTTTGAATAATATTTACTATTTGCACATATAGTTTAATGTTATATATATTTTTTAACCCTTTTAGGATCTATTATAATTTGATTGATAAAAACAACTTGTCTGTGTTTAAAATATGGCATGAAAAGGTCATTGGATGATGTAAATCAAGTTTTTAACTAAACGTATTGACGACTTAAACTTTTCTGTCAACGTCCCTTGCCAATACAGAAATAAACCTTAAGTTTATAAACCTTTATCCCCTGTATCTCAGTTGATTTAGTTGATTCTACGTATGAGTATTTCCGAAATAAGGTAAATTATTAACAAACAATTTGATGGAACAAGTATTTAAGCTGTCTCGTTTAAAGGCATTATTTCGTAACTTCTATGGTCGATACAATGACCTTTTAAGTAAATACAATGTATCACTTAATCAGTTTCTGATTGATTTTTTTCATACTCATTGTTAATCCATTATTTATACACTGATTTGACATTTTTTCCCTTTATTTCCTGATCATGACAAGGAGCACACGGCGGGTGTGACTCGTCGGCAGTTGATGCTCAATCCTCCGTGAAACATCATCCCTCCTCTGATGTTTTGGAGGTCCGTATTTGCTCTGCTCCTATTTTATATTGTTCAATGGACTTATCTTGAATACTGTTTGTTATCTCAATATGTTTCATTTAAGTCTTATGTATATGCACATAAACCGTTTAAACCAAACCAATTAAAATTATATTTTTTAAGGGGAAAATAGTCCATATTTTACATTGTTATTCATCAAACAGTTTCAAAATTGTCATTCTAGTGTGCAAAGAGGGATTATTTGGACAAGACTGTGAATCACATTGTGGTCAATGTATCATCGGTACCTTCTGTGATAGAGTAACAGGAATATGTCCAGATGGATGCCAGGATCCTTGGAATGGTTCTTTGTGTAATGGTAAATAAATTCAGTCAGTTTAAATTTATAATTTAAATGCTTCAATTTTAATTGCATAGATTTGAAAACATAAAATAAATATATAAATAAAAACATAAAAGTTGATTAATCTTTTTTTCCAATTTTTAGTATAAACAAAAAACTAAAGAAACTATGACGCTTGCCTGGAAGTTCAGGCATGAATGATTGTGCAAGCACTGAATATTATAAAGTGAAATTGGCTGTTAACACAAGGTGCACTTTATGTATCTTCAATGTAATAACCATCAAACAAATTGTTGAATGGAATGTACCTCTCATTCATATATAATATTATTGTTCGCCGCTTTTGCGAAAGCGAGAAGATATTAAATCTCATTTGTCTGTCCGTCTGTCAGGCTGTCCGTCTGTCTGTCCGTCACAAAAACATTACCCTTACCCATAACTTTTGATTTAGTGGAGCTATGGCTTTCATTTTTCATAAGTGTATTTCTTCTGACAAGATCTTTCTTTTGACACCACCAAATTTGACCTTTTAACCTTGATCATGGAGTTTGACCCACTTTTACACAAAGTTTCCAAACTTTTACTTTTGCCATAACTTTTGAATGTTAGGTACTAGGCCTTTAATATTTCACATATTTATTCTTTGCAGCAAGGCCTTTTGTGGGATACTCACAACTTTGACCTATTTGCCTCGACCTTAGAGATTTCCGTAGTTATGAAAAAAAACGTTAACCTTCACTACATCTTTTGAATTGAGTGGGCTAGGGCTTTCAAACTTCATATTTATAATTTCTGTGGCAAGACCTTTCATTAAATATCAAGAACTTTGCTACTTGTAACTTGACCTTGGAGTTTAAACTACTTCTCAAAATCTTTTACCATTGCCACAAGTTTTGAACAGTAGAAATCAAGACTTTCATAATTCACATATGTATTTTTTGTGGCAAGACCTTTAATTTATGCGAACAAATTTGACTTTTTGGCCTTGGGGATTTTTGTACTTATAAGAAAACTTTAACATTGACCATAACGTTTGAATGGTAAGGGCTAGGTCTTTCATAATTCACATATGCAATCCTTTTGAGTAGAATTTTCATTGGATTCCAAGAACGTTTACCCTTTGACCTTGGCCTTTGAGTTCAGTGATTATTTCTAAATAAATAACTTATGATAGGGCGTTCATATTACCGGTAGACACATAGTGTTATAAAAAATGAAATTTCACCCACAAAGACAAGGAAAGCGGGGGACCACGATTCTTTGAATTTGCTTGTTAATTTTAACATCGAAATTCCTCATCCAATCGTCTCATAATTTGAAATTTAAATTGCAACTTTGTTAAACCTACACCGCTACCCTGAATTTAAAAGAAAAGTTAAACTCAATTTATTGCTTCAAAAAAAATCATAAGGGTATGCCATTTCGAAAGGTGTTTAAACCCTCTTTGAGTACACATTATATACATTGAATATCAAAACAAATGTCAAACTCAATTTCAGAACTGAAAACGATCGACATATCTTTTTTTAAATTACCGATTCAGTGGAATAACAAATTTATACATTTATTCAATAAAAAGCAGATTAAAGGGACATAGACACGAATTCAGTTAAATATTCAAATAAATATTTCAATTATTAGAAATACTTAATTAAGGTCTTTCTAATGATCATCAAAATTTTTAACTTCAGTTGTCAAAATACAAGACAGATTCAGAGCTTCAAATAATTGTTATCTGTATGTAAAACGTGTCTGTATCATGCTTCGTCTACATAGCTAGATTAAGCTAATATGCTATTGTTCGTTCAAAACATATAATTTTTAGAAAGAAGTTTAATTACAATTATACAGTTTCGGCTGGATTAATGTTGTTGTTATAAATAGAATTTTATATATGTAGGCAAAAACAAGGCACGATCGTTGTTTACATTAAGAAGATGTTTTGGCTCTGTATCTCGTTATTTGATAAATAAATGATGTGCAATTGCTTGCCGATCGTTAGATGATGGTATTTCAAGCATTAAAATTTGTTAGAAAAATACAGTTAAAACTGTGTCCACGTCCGTTTTAGTTACACATGTACATTTACTCGAATTCCACTCAGTCTGATAATAACGAAACAGCACTTACTGCATATTGTACATCTATGATTCCTGTGTAAAATTTCAATTTCAAATAGGTAGGTCAATGACCCACTTTTAATGCTAGTGGCCCTTCAATATTTCTGGGTAAATACCTCACTTTTTCAGACTATGACCAGTTTTTCCTTAACTGGCGAAATCTTACAAGCATCTAAAACTTTTTAATTAATAATATATTCTGGGAAAAGAATGGCATTGCATCATATAAATAAGTGATTAGAGTTTTGGCTATGAACTTATTATCACAATCCGGATTTCCTCTGTCATATTTCGATTAGTTTCTTCATTCTTAATTAAATATTATAAAAATTTGCATAATAACACTTCAATTTAACATTGTAATTTATAATGCAAGAAATAATTTTTGACAAAAAATGAACAACAAAAAAAAAAAAATGGTTCAAATTTCCTCTGAATACCAAATATTGACTTTTCTTCCAAAATGTTCTTTCTTTCAAAATAAGAAATTAAATTATGTTATTGATTTTGAGTTAAAACCAGATTATTTCATCCATTAAGAACATTTTTGGATATAGCGGGGAAAGATATTTTACTGTATAAAATTTCCTATCTGACTTCTAAAACCTGAGTTAACGCCATCATTAAGTGGAAAATGATAATCATTTTTTTCACTTCTTTATCCCATGCCTTCCTTGACAGGATGCTCTAACAGTGCTGTGTTTCTAATTTTTTTTTGTTTTAAAATTAAATATTAGTATGCAAGGAAGGATATTATGGCCAGACATGTAAGGATGCATGCGGAAACTGTAGAAATGGAACATTCTGTAACCCAACAACTGGAATATGTCCGGATGGATGTGAAGAACATTGGGATGGACTAACATGCAAAGGTAAAAAACCTCTTGAAGCAGTATTATGTACTTATTTTGAAATGAAACATAAGTTGTGTCTAGCAAAAAGGAACCTTCGTGAAAAAAAAATCCGAAAATTGATTGTTGGTGGCTACTGAAAGAGCTATTTTTTATGAATATTTTGATACCATTTTTAGGTCACCTAAACTCAGGTGACCTATTGCTATTACTTTTCGTCCGTCGTCGTTCGTCGTGCGTTAACATTTGAACATTTTCAGCTTCTTCTCTGAAACCACTAAACCAATTTCAACCAAATTTGGCATATAGCATCTATGGGTAACAAACATTGTGAATTTCATGCCCCCCCCCCCCTGGGGCCCGGGGGGGGGGGCAAAAAGCAGTAAAATTAGTGCAATCTTTAAAAATATCCTTCTTTACTCCTGGACATCAAGCAGTCAAACTGTTTACATGATTGTAATCAGCATTCAGTCCTCTACCAAAATTGTGAATTTCATGGCCCCGGGGTCATGGGTTCTAGTGCTGGGGCGGGGCTAAATAAGTATATCGTGAAAATGCAATATTTGTTTGAAAATTTTCTTCTCTGCTACTGGGTATATAGTACATAGTTATGATGAGCAAGAGTGCCTCTACCAAAATTGTGAATTTTATGGCCCCATGGTCAGGGGTTCTGGTGTTAGGGTGGGGCTCTATTGATTACATAGTGAAAATACATGGATTCTTTGAAAGTCTTCTTCTCTGCTCCTTGGTATAAAATAAACCTACTTTGTACATAGTTATGATGAGCAAGAGTGCCTCTACCAAAATTTTAAATTTTATGGCCCCAGAGTGAGGGGATCTGGTGTTAGGGTGGGGCTCTATAGATAATGTAGTGAAATCACATGAATTCTTTAAAAATCTTCTTCTCTGCTCCTGGGTATTAAATAAACAAACAAAGTGCATAGTTATAATGAGCAGGAGTGACTCTACCAAAATTGTGAATTGTATGGCCCCAGAGTGAGGGGATCTGGTGTTAGGGTGGGGCTCTGTAGATAATGTAGTGAAATCACATGAATTCTTTGAAAATCTTCTTCTCTGCTCCTGGGTATTAAATAAACAAACAAAGTGCATAGTTATAATGAGCAAGAGTGACTCTACCAAAATTGTGAATTGTATGGCCCCAGGGTCAGGGGTTCTGGTGTTAGGGTGGGGCTATATAGATTATATAGTGAAAATACATGAATTCTTTGAAAATCTTCTTCTCTGCTCTTGGGTATTAAATAAACTAACTAAGAGCTTAGTTTTGATGAGCAAGAGTGCCTCTACCAAAATGTGAATTTTATGGCCCAGGGTCAGGGGTTCTGGTGTAAGGGTGGGGGGGGGGTTATAGATTATATAGTGAAAATACACCAATTCTTTGAAAATCTTCTTTTCTGCTCCTGGGTATTAAATAAACTAACTAAATGAATAGTTATGATAAACAAGAGTGCCTCTACCAAAATCTCAAATTTTATGGCCCCAGGATCAGGGGTTTTGGTGTAAGGGGGGGGGGGCTCTATAGATTTAAATCTTTCAAAATTGTGAATGCCATAGCATCTGGATTAAAACATGAATCAAATTCAATCGCTGGAAAGTTGTTACATAATGCTCAGGTGACCTATAAGGCCCATGGGCCTCTTGTTTATTATATAATCTTTAAACTCAGGTGATGGAGGGACCAGTAAGGGAAGTCAATTTCATCAGGTTTATCATAGAGTTAGATTACCATTAACGTCATTGTTTCAAGTAAAAATATCCAAGTATAAAACAGATATGTCAGACTCTGCTTCATATGAAGTTCTCCAAATATTTCATGTATCCTTGTGATTCTTAAAATCATTTGTTACAGAATGCAAAAATGGAAATTATGGACAAAACTGTGATTTTAACTGTGGCAGGTGTACCAATGGAACCTTTTGTGATAACATAACAGGGATATGTACAGAAGGATGTGAAGATCATTGGAATGGTACTCTGTGTAATGGTATGTGGTAATTTCACCTAATACTTAATATTGTTTTTTTATTGTTACCTAGATTTCTGATTGTTAAGCTGATGAAAAAAAATTGGACTTTGTTAAAAGAATGAGAACAATATCAATTTTATAACGAAAGACGGGTTGTACCTGATGAAGAAAATTGATTTACTGTAATTCTCATAAAGTTTCTAATTGTGAAAGTGAATTAAAACATACATCTGTAAAGCCCTATTAGTTACATTGTGAAGGATAGCAATACGTCAAAAAGAAATTTAAATATTTTTTTTTTTCAAGAGGGAGGTTCAATTCTATCTCTATTTAAAGCTTTCTTAACACATTTTTTTTGGGGGGGTATAACTATACAATTTCTGTAATGTTATGACGCATTTTTTAGGAAGTTCAAAAGTAATGAATTAAAATTCGTTGCTTAGATTGCCAATTTTATTTTTTAAATTTTTTCGTTGTAACATATTTTGCCAAAGTTTATTCCTCGGTAATGTGCCCCTGTAAAAAAAACTTTTAAATTTAAAACGTCAGAAAAAATTTCACTTAAATAAGAGGGTTGTCCAAAGAGTTTGTGGACAATTGCCTTATTTTCAAAATGAGGTCTGCAAAGACAAACGTGTGCGATAATATCTTGACCATGATTTAACAAATATACCAAAATAATACAACGTAATGCACTCTATGTCATGAACATTATAGGTATAAATTCTTTGTATATGCAACCCACACGAACCAGTCTGAGGAAACACTAATATCAAGACAATGTCAAAAATATGGAGTTTTATTTTTTATCACATTTTCAAGGACAGAGACATTTTTTTTTATCATGCCACAATGCCAAGTGTGTATAATAATATTTACTTTTGACCACAAAAGATTTAATTTTTAAAATTAAAAAGCAATATGAATTCGAAGGATAATTTATGAACGTTATCAATATAATCACTCGTACACACAGCTCAGTTTATGTATGGGGATATCCTATTTTCATTTCCAAAATTTTACACACCCTTGAAAAATTGTATACACTAATTAAGAATCAATGGTCTTAATATATACCAATAATTCCAAGTTATTTTAGACAAGGGGCACAGGGGGGTTTGGATAGTCAGCAGGGGATTCCCTATCCTTCATGGCACCTGATCTCACCTCTGATGCTTTGAAGGTCTGTGTTCGCTCTGCTCCTGTTTTGTATTGCTTTATGGACTTTTGATCCTGTATACTGTTAGTTATCTCCATATGTTTCATTTAATAAATATTCTTTGTCTGACATCGTTTCAACCATAATAAATCATAACTGTGTGAATGGACACTGTTCCTTTCGGATGACCGATGTCGCCTTTTTTCTGTCAATCTTTGAAACATACTTCTTGCGGTTTTCGCTTTATGTTCATTGTATATTTAGTAAAGGTATGACGAAAAGACGATAACTGCTTTATTTATGATATATTTAATTGTTTTAAGCACTATCGGTGACCGTTAATGATCGCAATATTTACAAAATATCAAGTTCAATCAGTAAAAATCAAACTATTCTGAATTGAATCTTTGACAAAATATGTTTACATTGTATACGTGTCAGACAATTTGTTTATTATGACTGGAACGACTTTCACGTTACATAAAATATCTTTTTTTACAGTTTGTTTGGATGGTTTCTATGGTCACCATTGTAAAAATAAATGTGGACTATGTCTGACAAGAATGCTGTGCAATAAACTAACAGGGGTCTGTCCCACGGGGTGTAAAGACAATTGGACTGGCCCAAGATGTGATGGTAAAGCTTATGAATAACATCTAGAATAGAAATATAGACGATCACATTGTAAATGCAGAAATTAATTTGCTTATTTTTGTATATTACATTACTGTTTTTCTATCAATTAGTACTTTACTAGTTATACTTCATGAATCATTCATTAAAGATAATTTAAATCAAGGATTTTTACCAAGGTTGACCAGCAGGAAAGAAGATCTCTATTTTACTTTTATCATATTTACGTACTTATCGTTTGAATAAGTTTCAACCTCATTTTATCAATAATTTATAAGACTTTTGTCGATATTTTACTTTAATTTGTTTAATTGATTTTTGTTTGCTTTCCTGTACTTTTTTTCCAATTATGCTGTGTAATTATTATAGTATTTTATTTTGGCTTTCAGAATGTGAAGATTATAAATATGGACCAAACTGTGTTTTTAACTGTGGTCACTGTAAAGACGGCAAACCGTGCTCGAAGTTGAACGGACATTGTGAAGCGGGATGTGTTTCCGGGTGGGGTGGATTGTTTTGTTCGAAAGGTTCTTCATCTTAAATTTTACTTTTGCAAGATAAAATAGTCTAGTCGAGGATTGAGTATATAGATTGTTTTTCTACCAACAACTATGATGATGTTAAAGTAAAAAAAAAATACTTTCGTCAGGGAAAAAGTTAACAAAAGGACATTTATGTCTTTACTAATTTCAGAATCATCCTGTACAGAAAATTTAAATGCAGGTGGGTTCAAATTTAAAAAAGTCGTTAAATTCACCTTACTGTATCAGCTATAGTTGTATATTTTGCTTGCTTATTGATGCTATCTCTGCGCGTGAAGAAAGTATAATCAAGTGCTTCAGACCCTCGCTTTTGTATGTAATCTTCTTTAAACAAAGATTTATACGATGAAATATAAGACATATTCAAGATAAAAAAACTCATTTATATTTTGTTACAGATTCTGGAATTTCTAAGGCTTCAACTGCAATTATATCCATTGTCTCAACATTTGTTGTTGTAACTCTTTTATACGCAGTGGTGGCTAGAATCGTATACGATAAAATGAAGCATATGATTCCATTGACAGGAAAAAACCCAAAAGACATCATATCTGGAAAACTTGACGATCATTTAGTTGATACAAACATCGATCCTACTTATCAAAAGATAACTAAACAATCAGAAAATTCCTTCTACCAGGAACTGCGCATCTACAAAAATGATGATTTTGTTCAAAACAAATAGATGACTGATGTCATCATGCTTTTATTTTAAGCTCTTTCATTATTTAAACTACAGGTATTTGGAAAATGCAATGTGATCTAATTTATTTTTAGTCAGTAATGTAAACAAAATGTAACCTATGTAAATCTGCATCTATTATCTGCATCTTTTATTCTGAAAATAAAAGTTAAAGGGAAGGATAGATGTTATTACTAACCATATAAATTTATTCTGTTGTTTTTATTTGGGAAAAAAAACTAACCATATAAATTTATTCTATTGCTTTTATTGTTGAAAAAAAAATATATACGCATACATGTACAACTAATGTTCTTTACTTTAATCATTGATTTTGTGTATCTTGAAAAAGGTTCTTACGATTTAAATGTAAATATAACAAATGCGCCAATTAATATTTTTAACAATATTAATTCTATATGTAACATTGAGTTTTATACAGTGTAAGAACATGTTGAACATATGCATATGATGATCTGTGTCGTCATTTTATATTGAGTATTTATTTAACGAAGCATTTCTTAAGAGCTCAAATATAAACTTATTGAATGCATTCAATAAAATATTTATGAAATATAAACATAAGAAAGATGGAACACCTCTGAATGAGCTTATTCCGAATACAACCTCAACACAAACGGTACACTATCTCTGTAGGATTTGAAGAAACCCTTACACAATCTAAAGGAGACTGTATACGTTTCTACATGCTTTGTGAATGATTCTTATATGAATTAGCCTCAGTGAGCATTTTCTATTCAGATTGTCCTTGAAAAATATTCAGATTATTACGATATCGTTAATGAATGCGCATACGATGAATAAAATGCATTTGAATTTGAAAAAAAAACCGCACAGAATAAATTCAGTTGACTGAATTCTGAATGAATGACCACTAAATAGTCAATAAAAGGATAGTTAAAAGGTCTCTACTTTGCCTTTTTTGTAAAATTTCAGGTACCATTTCTTCGACTGATCATGAGTGGCAGAAACATTTCTGTAGCTTTTCAATTATCTTTTAGTTGTATCTTTTTATTGGATAATGCGTTTATTTTTTTTAAAGAAATTTTATTTCAAATTGTCCTATTATAATAGCATTAATTAAATCTATTTTCGAATGATGTAGCGATTGATTGATCAATGAATTTGTAGAAATCTGACTGGGACACCAGTCAACATGTTGCAACGAGGAGCTGTGCAGTGTGTCTACATCTTGTATACATTTTGTATATTCTTTGTTCGTTGCGTTTTTGGAGCAAACTGGTGAATTAAACATCTCTTATCGGGATGATGACAACTATCAAAGATAAGAATTTGTTCTTTTTTTAAAGAAATCTTCCCCGGATGACGTTGTAAATTTTCTGTCTAAAATAATATGATAAAACAATTTCTAAAATAAGGCAAAATGGAATACAAATTTATAAAATTAAGAAACAGAATGTGCACATTATTTTTCTTCCATAAAGCTAAAATATATGATTTTGACAATTAAAGATCAAAATCTTCCATATTGAGTTTTTTCCATGAATGCATAAATAAAATAATTTTGTCTCCTCCTTCACTGCAAGATATTTCCATAAAAATAAGCGTATTATACGATGTGTTATATATACATGAGAATAATGAAAACTATATAAGAACTGGTAAAAAAAAATCAAGATAACATTTTTTTTTTATATGAGGATCGCCCCCCCCCCCCAAAAAAAAAAAAAAAAACGGTAATTTTTTTTTTTCAATATTTTTGTTTCACTAATGATATTAGATTTAAAAAAAAAATAGCATGCATTAAAACACACACTTCAAAAATGATTCATAGAGATTTCAGCAAACTTCTCTATAAATAACATTTTTGACTTTGGTAAACGAATCAATCAACATAACTGCCGTAGCAACACTAACGACCTCAAAAAGTAATTCATGAAGTTTTTGATTTGACATTGTTTAGGAAACATACATTTTAAAATTTTGTTCAAAGCTTAAATCTAATTTGATACTGTAATTTTCTTTTTTTAGTTACCAAGATATTTATTTTAACCGTACTACAGTTAAAAATAAACCAAGGAATGAATTCTTTTAATAAAAAAAACTCCCATTCCAAATCATAAACTTAACTGCTCAAATACTTAACCGTGGTTTTCGTATGATGCCCAGCTTTTACAGTTTGTCGTCACTTTTGCTGCTCAACCAAATGTTTCTTTCATCGAATAGCAGTCCATGAAACTTTGAACCCCCATTTACCATGTACAAATAAACTTGTGATTGATACAAGAAATAAGTTAAGGCTAAATATCAGCATTTCTAAGCAAATGAGCTAATAAGAATGCATTAATTGTATGTTTGTCATTCTTAGTGCTCAAAGTAAATTAAAGCTAGGAAACATTATGTCGTGATATTATGACCTCAGTGTTTTTCCCTTTCAGTGTAATAAAACACATGAGCAAAACAACGTCAGTGCAACGGCAAACCTTTTTAATTTATAACTAATAATGCATAATGATAAGAATGTTCAAATGATTAATAAAATTGCTGTTCAAATCCTATGCACTTTTTCAATAGAAATGTGAATTTTTACCCTGTTTTAACTTAAATTTCTACAAATTTTAAGCTAGTTATTGCATTGTCGCCATTTGCGCAGCAATATTTTGAATCTGTCGAATATTCTGCGTCTATTTATACCTTGTTTCTGGTTAAAGTAAGGTTTGTCCTTGCACCAAAGCAATTTGGTTGATGTTGATTATCAACTTTTGTATTAGGGTCGATGCTTTCATAATGACATCATAATGTAAACTGGATATAAAACATCGTGGGTACCAAGAATGTTTTTGATTTTTTTCTGCGTGGTATTGTAGGTAAAGCCATTATAGTTTTTAATAAGATTTTTAGCATTCCATCGTTCACAGCTCCTTTTCCATATTTACATAAGACAAATCATCTTAAAACAACACTGCGTGATAAATTGTGTGACAGAGAAACAAGGATATGAAATATTAGTTCTTGTGGATATTGAATATTATAAGTCATTATTTTTTCTTGAATTGTCATAGGATTTTCACCTTCAAGTAATGCATTTAATTTGCTTTATTTTTAAGAGCTTTTGAGTTTTTTTTCTTCAGAAAAACAAAAGGGAAATCTTTAAAAAATTGACAAAATTTATTCAGAGCTAACAATCAAAGCCCTGTTTAATTTATGATAATAATATAGAGGAATTTTCAATGTCTACGTAGCTATTACGATTATATGTAAAAGCTAATACAATGCACAAATGAATCCCCCCCCCCCCAAAAAATGCACTTATCGGGAAATTACACCTTAGTTTCATAATTTTATGTTCCTGCTTTTAAACACTTCCTAATATAATGGATAATAAACCAGGAAGAGAGTTTAAAAACCGTTTACTGTTCCCAAACTACTTTATAATTTGATATAAAGAGAGTATTTAAAGAAGGGGGAAACAATCAAAACTGTATTATCCTAGCTAGCTAGCTGAGTGGTTGATTGTACCAGAACAAGATGGATACGGAAATAATTGTGCTCTTTAGGTGTGTAGATAATGTGATATATATTTCAGAAAGTAACTATTCAATGTTAATGATTTTTTCTCATACACGATAGGTTAGCTATCATGAATTAAAATAATATTTCTTAAAACTATACAGAAATTACAGTTAAATATGTCATGTCAGAAATTTGTGTTTCTTTAAAAATACATGTACAAAGAATTCAAAGGTTTCTTATATACACTCTTCCAAAAAAGAACGCATATTGTTTTACTCTCCAAGAAATTTTGTAAAAAAATACGTAACAACTATCTTTTTTATCATTGGATACATGTGACCCATTTAAAGGACAATATGGGCTTTTAACATCCAAGTCAAGTGTTGAATTATTTTCTTTCATTAATCATGTTTTACATGATTTCTAAGAAGAAGGGGTAAGAGTCTATTTTCATTTTTATTTTTGATATAGAGAAACAATACACTCCTATTAAACACATATTTAGGATTTGATTGCAATGTTGATGCTGCAATGCCACGCCTTAACAAAGGAGAACACAACCGGGCTGACGATGGTGATAACAGGAACTAAGCAACAGTTTGTCGCCACTGCATTTGGTGTACATGAATCGGCTTTGCATGCAGCGGTTAAACGACGTCTCCAACAATGATGACAATATCGATGGCGATGACAATAACATCAATTTAACTTTTCAATTTACAAACTAGGACCTGTTTGAGTTTTATCGTGACATACTCCAACATCACTTTAAAATATAAGGATTGAAGTTAAAACGTATATGTATCTTGTGAAATCTGAATAATTTAGGTGGGTTTTTTGTTGAGTACATTGTATACATGTAAGATCAGTGGACAATATCAGACAATGAGACTCTGCAATAAATGGAGCCTGTCCATTGGGACGCAAAGAAAATTGGACTGGTTTGAAATAAGATGGTAAAGACAATTAAGTAATTTAATGAATGATAACATCTTCTTTCTTGTCAAATATGACAAATATAGATATAATGTGAGTCCACCATGTATCGACAGCTTACATTGCTTTTGGGTACATTAAGAAATTTACTTGATCCATCCAGTGTGAGAATTTTGATATGATTTTAAGCTTAAAAGTTTAAAATCTAACCTTTTTATGACACGACTTTATATTATTACAGTGCAGGCAAAAATTCTGTTCTTACAAAAATCAGATTAAGCAAAACAAACATCAGCATCAAGCTAGCATCAGCACATAAGTAAAATTGTTCCATTAAAAATCAGCAATTATTTACAATTATTAGAAAATATTTTGAAAATTATTGAATTTTCTCTTCAAAAATATAAAACATAGAAAAAATACATTAGACAAAATAAGTAATGTTTCGGACAATGTTTTCTCCCACAATTGCTTCCTTTTCGTGCATGAAAATATGTTAAAAATACTCAAAATTCAAAATAATTTTTGCAAAGGCTAAAATATATACATATACTAACTATATCTAGTAAATACAATACTGATCATGACAACTAAAATGGACTTTGTCTATGGTATATACTAGGCTTTACAATGCCTTTTTTTCGGTCTTCTGGTCATGGAAAGAGCGCTTCACCGAATGAGCATCTTTGACAACTTCATTAAACACAAACTTAAAGTATTTGTCTTTTAATCTATTTTAGTTTCACTGGCATACTCACGGCACTAACATCTAAAAACATCCTAATGATGGCCACGCCAGAGGTCAAATTCTATCAAGTAATCAAGTCGTCGCCTGCATTATCATCGTTCATTTGTTGACATAATCAAAGCGAATAATTTCAGAGTTGTCCTTAATTAGACCTCTGACTTTACCCTCTTTGGGATGTTATTAGATATTAGTGTAGCGCATATGCAAGCGGATTCAACATCTAATTTTAATTAGATAATTGCCTTTCAAAGAATTTTCTGTTTTGATTACATTGTTTATACCTGGGAAACAAAGAAGGTGCATCTCTCTAGATCTTTGAATAAAATATGCATAAAAGAACATAGATCAAATAAGCAATGAATGATTTTTGTCCATAGAATGAATAACCTCTAACCTTAACACATGCAATTAAATATTCATGACTCCTCTGAAGTGAGGATGGTAATGAGGTAAATTTGGAACAATTCTGTTGTGAAATGAAAACATGACTTTATCTTTTGAGCATGATTTAAAACCCTAAGGATAAATATGAAATTCGGAACTCAACTGTAAATTTAAAAGGTATCTACGACCAATTGAAAACATTTTTTGCGCACACACCAATATGCCGGACTGTAGTGACGAACAACGTGCTCTGAGAAAAGTTCAAGGGAATAGTTGTAGGAATGCTCAACTGTCAAGGTAGATCAAATAACTTAGTTAGGAACAGGACACCAAAAAAAATTGCGAAATGGAATATTCATATATCGCATACGACTTGCACCCCTATTCTAAAGCAGACGATAAAGCTGGTGTAAATCATAATGACATAAAATCGAACACAGGACGAAATACAACCTGGAAAATCAAATTACATGTGGGAATCGTAACAACGATTCGAATTCTAAATTAAAGCTAAATATTTTTTTCGTTGAAAAGGAATCAACTCGAGAGTCCTAATTGAAAATGACAAAAAAGATGACGTTCTTGAACGTCAAAGAGCAGCAGATAACGATGTTGTGTTATACTCAGGAAATATCCTGAATAAACTCTTAAAACATTGGAGTAATAATAAAACATGTCACACGTGAGTTGTGCATGTGTGGACAAATAGTACAGGTAGTATTTGAGTGAGAGAGACTCCGTATCGGCTGAGGACGATCTGTGAAGCAACGGTTTAACTATAAAAGTTTTAACAAAAACTTTCAAATGTTGGAACGTCAAGGAAATACATATGCCCTTCATGGTTGCTTATCCTGTAAAAAGCAGAAGTACGTTATAATCGATAAGAATTAAAATGTTAACAAAGGAAATTCTACATCGTGAATTTAAAAAAAAAATAAATGTTAAGTATAAGAAAAAGTTTTGCAATGAATGGGTATTGGATAATACTGTGTGAAATGTATGTGGATAGCATTATTGATTTTTGATGCTATGTTTTGTCGTTAAGTGTGCTCTGTGGGTGCAAAACATGTTGATTTTGAAATGAAGTAAATTGATTTCTGTTAAATCGTATGGAATAAAACTTAAGACATCAAGAAAACAATAATTTTTAGTTACAATAATATCTTATATTTTAGTGAGTACAAGTGATCCAGTACTTGTCCACGTGTTATTTCGATCTGTTTGTTAACATTTATTTTTAACATGGCAATGATAATCGTGAATTTAAATTGTGCGGTGAGTCGGGAATTATGGAATGCCGATCTCGATCATTTTTTTTCCATTAAAATTTATAACATTTAAATAAATACCATAATTATGTCTGATTTTTTCCCCGGTAATTCCTTTTTTTTTCGTTTTGTCAAATTAATTCCTAAATATTAAAAAACTGAGAGTTGCAGGATAGGATAGGATAGGATTAGACTGAAATCACAGGATAGGATTGTGGATGCAGGATTCACGATAGGATAGGATAGAATTGTCAACTTATAGGATAGCAGCACTGTACTTTAACAAGATTGTCATCGTCCACGAACTTTTCGAACAACCCTCGTATATTTTAACATAAGTCCCCATAGTCCTGGCAACTATTGTTAAGGTTTTTCTTTTTGAACATCCACCTCTCTGCTTCTGTTCGAACTGTTCGTTTTCTTTAGCAAGGGACATATGTTCTTTTAATCTCTTACATTTGTAATAAGCATGTTTGAATCACAGCAAAATGAAAGACTTCATTCTAGATATTACAAATGTTTTCTCGACGGATCATATGTACATTTTATATATATTTATATAAAATGTCAGATTACTTCAATTTTCTTGCATTAATAATGTTGTGATTTACAAATAAAATATGTAAATGTTATCCTCTTTTATGAGAAAACAAACCGTCACATCTGCTAAGGTTGACATGGTAATCTCTGTTCAGAAAGGAAATAAATTAAAAAAAATAAGGAAACTTTTTTTCATATTGGGTTCATCATACACCTTATGAAAAGCTAGTTGCTTGCTAAAGGCAGTGAATCAGAAATCGTGTTCAATATTGGGTAAAGTGTAATTGAACAATCCGGAAATATTTTGTTTTATTATCGTTGAAGAAATGCATTTATAATTATTTTCACTGTAAAAATATTTTGAATATCCATTGTCAGGCAGTGTATATCTTAGTTTTGTTTCCTTCTGTTTTTCTGATCTTATATGACAAAAATTTCTCAAACATTAGATATTGGACAAAAGAAGTAAAATCCCTGACACGATGAAAAGATGTGTAAAGTTGATGCATCTTATATTGTTTTGGAATAGTGTACATGTATATAGAGGCTGGGGTAATACTTTTATGTCTTTTATTCCAAAAAATTCTAATCTTCATGATAACCATATCTTTTATAAGGTTTGTTTTATCTTTTCTCGTCGTTTTAATTTCTTATTTTTTTATTTGATTGTAGATAATCTTAGTTTACTACCACAGTATAAAGGACAAACGTCTATGGAACCATATTATAGCGGTTATAACACACCGCCAGGGGGAGCTGTAGATGTATATCTTGAAGAGGAGCGCGGACAAGATACTTGTAGCTTTACATTGGCTAATCCTTATCAAAAGAAGGCTTGGTGGAAATTTCCCTTGAAATCCATGGCTAATGAAGCATATCTGGAAATTTATTTTCGAGGTTCTAGTAAGTCATGGCTTTTCAATATACCCTAAAAATTATTTTCTTAAAAATTTTCATCAACGAAGACTGAAAATAGAGAGAAAAACGGGGAGTTAAAGATTTGGTGTGACATTAGAGGTTAGAATGAGTTTGAAGGAGACATGAATTGTTTCAAAATAATGATTATGAACATTATTTTTTTGTAAAATGCTTATGTATGAAAAATGCAAACTAAGGATTAACAAGCTTTTTGAAAAAATGATAATTGATATTTTTCAATTTTCTACTTTAGAATTAGATAGAATGACTTATCAAAATTCTATATATAAGTTGGTTAAGCATAAGGCTAAGATAATGGCATATTTTATAACCTTAAACCTTAATTTTATAACCTTAACTACTCCATCGTACATTTAAACTCGGTTTATATATATATATATATATATATATATATATATATATATATATATATATATATATATATATATATATATATATATATATATATATATATATATAAGCCGTTTATTATAATAGCTTATTTGTCGGGCCAAAACTTTATAATAACCGACTATGATTATAACCATAGACAGCTGAAATTCATCTCCGAGGTCTGACATGAACATGACTTGATCAATAACATGCCTGCCGTTTTTACACTATATTAAATAAGTATTATAGTATTAATTTCATATTTTTAGGTTTATTTTGAAAAACAAGTTAGCTAACATATCATTTTACTTTTTTTACTTACTGTTTCAACATTTTCAACATTTTGTATAAATAAATTCACTTTCCTAAAGCTTAATAATCTCCGAACTCAATCTTCTAGATGTCTTGGCATCCATCTTGTTAACTTTCATTTTGATCTACTTTCGTTTTTAGGTTCTATGATCAATTCAATCTATTAATAATTCGTTTGTTTTTTTTACGTTGCAGTTTTAATGAAACACAAAACAAAAAGAGAAAATATCTATAAAAAGTATATAAAAACGTACAAACGAAAAAACATTTAGTTACAAAAATGTTAGTTCAACATTTCAGCATAACACAACTTGCTTACCAACTACACAATATTTACGGTATCAAAATTGTGTTACAACATAACAGAACATGAATTAAAATTGTTTAATTCTTTCTAATTGTTTAATTCTTTCTCATTCTTTTTCAACCTTCAAGCTATTAAGTGTCTGGGAAAATTCATCTAAAACACAAGCCCAATTATTTTCTTCCTTGCACCCAAGCGCTAATTAAAAAGTTAATTTCACATCACTTCTGAATAAATTGGACAATTTATAAATGTGATTAATTATGACCATTGATCAGGCAACAAGCGTAAGATAGCTTGGGTAAATTGACACTTAATTTAGATTCAACACATTTTGGTAAAACACATTTATTATCAATGTACAATTACTCAATTAAACAAAAGAAGAAAATAAGATTGCGGATGGCTTCCTGTTGTGTGTAATGTACTTTGTGAAATAAACAAACTTCCAGTCATCGCTCAGGTAAATGCGCTGGAGTGTGACTAATCCCCCTCAGTCAAGCCATTGTGTTAAGATAAGCGACAGTGCATGGGCCACAGGTGTTGACAGATGTTATATTTTGTTTTGTTAATTGTCTCCAGAGTGAAAAAATGTGAAAAAAATATTACGGACGAAATTTTTCTATGATAGTAACCGAAGTACACACTTTTACCTATGATAATAACGCAAGAAATTAACATTGAATTATTAAGAAATGGTTTTGTGTTTTAAATATCTATGATAAAAAAACGGCCTATGATATAAAACAGGTATTAAATTAAACGGCTTATATATATATATATATATAAAGCACTAAAAAACCAACAACACTGTATATTCTAAATGTCGGATCTACCAAGTAGATACAAGGTCACGGATGGAAATTTATATAAAGCACTAAAAATGACCAACGACACGAACAATAAAAATTGTCTAATTTTCGGGACGCCCCGTCCCTTCCTCAGGACAAAGAAAAAAGTTAAAAAGTCATAAGAACAAAGGAAAAAGAGAAACAAAAACAACTAGCACTACCACTAAACTACTAAACACTAAATATTTACATACTTAATTACATGTTGAATTGGAAATTTTTAAGAACACTAATAAAGAAAGAAATCCGGACCGCTATGAAATGCGTCCGGTCTATCGGGTATACTCGGGTGAAGTGCGATTTACATAATTGAACGAATTAATTATGCTAATTAATGACGACAATCAGTAAATCGTACATTGTTTCATTCTCTCAAAATGGCGTAACTTTACTTAATAAAGAATAATCAATTTGAAAGAAAAATAATATAGCAGGGATATTTAAACATATGAATTATGATTAATTATAAATTTTGAAATATTTAAGGACTTATTACCGGGAAAAAATAATTAACAAAGGCGTAAGCAATACATAGTTATGTGGGTTGTTCGAGAGTTGGTGACGCAAATTAACTGTAGAGTTTATACTAAATTGAGAGAATAATCTTGTTTAATATCACAAGGAATTGGGTCTAGTTTACGTTCATTCTGGTGAAGGCATTCAGTTTGTTAATACCATTAGGGCGGAATGACTTCAATCTGTGCATCCAGAACTTTTCTTTGCTTTTTCTCTGAGCATCTGTCTATCTTGGTTTATGGTCAATCACTACTACTGTCATGTCCTCCCATTTGTGACCCTCAAGGTTGAAATGTTCCCCAACGGGTTCATTGAGTTTTTTGGTCCTAATGGTCGAACGGTGGTTATTGACTCTCCTGCGCAGATCTCCTGTTTCACCAATATACTCTTTGGAGCAAACTTTGCAACTGATGAGATAAATGCAGTTGTCAGTATGACAGGACAAATTCCGTAGTATTTTGTAGCTGCGGCCTGTAACAGGGCTGTTAAAACTGTCTGTGTCAGTGCTGTGCTTACAAAGAAGACATCTTCTGTCAGAGCAAGTTTTAAAGCCCCTGTTAGGTAATGGGTTGTCCAGTCTGGTTCTTACTACCATGTCCTTTAGGTTCCTTGGGCGTCTGTATGCAGCCAATGGGGGTTCCTCAAAGACCTCTGCCATTCGTTTGTTTGAATGGAGAATTGGTAGGTTCTTTTGAAGGATACCGCTAAGGTTCTTAAGGACGGGATTGTATGTGGTTACAAGAGGGACCCTCCCGCTATTGTCTTTCTCCTTGTAGCGTAATAGGTTTTGCCTGTCATGTCCCGCCATCTCATCAATAGCTGTTTGTACGGTGCGGGCATTGTAGCCTCTTTTGCATAAGTGGGACTTAAGAAGACCACTTTGCTCCTGATATAAGGCAGGGGACGAACAGATGCATCGAATTCTGGTGGCTAGACCCTTAGGCACTCCCTTAAAAGTGTGTGGGGGATGACAGCTAGAGGGCATTAGATATAGGTGGGAGTCAGATGGACAGATGCTCAGAGAAAAAGCAAAGAAAAGTTCTGTTTGCACATATTGAAGTCATTCCGCCCTAATGGTATTAACAAACTGAATGACTTCACCAGAATGAACGTAAACTAGACCCAATTCCTGATGATACTAAACAAGATTATTCTTTCAGTTTAGTATAAACTCTACAGTTAATTTGCGTCACCAACTCTCGAACAACCCACATAACTATGTATTGCTTACGCCTTTGTTAATTATTTTTTCCCGGTAATAAGTCCTTAAATATTTCAAAATTTATAATTAATCATAATTCATATGTTTAAATATCCCTGCTATATTATTTTTCTTTGATTATTCTTTATTAAGTAAAGTTACGCCATTTTGAGAGAATGAAACAATGTACGATTTACTGATTGTCGTCATTAATTAGCATAATTAATTCGTTCAATTATGTAAATCGCACTTCACCCGAGTATACCCGATAGACCGGACGTATTTCATAGCGGTCCGGATTTCTTTCTTTATTAGTGTTCTTAAAAATTTCCAATTCAACATGTAATTAAGTCTGTAAATATTTAGTGTTTAGTAGTTTAGTAGTAGTGCTAGTTGTTTTTGTTTCTCTTTTTCCTTTGTTCTTATGACTTTTTAACTTTTTTCTTTGTCCTGAGGAAGGGACAGGGCGTCCCGAAAATTAGACAATTTATATTGTTCGAGTCGTTGGTCATTTTTAGTGCTTTATATATATATATATATATATATATATATATATATATATATATATATATATATATATATATATATAAAGCACTAAAATGACCAACGACACGAACAATAAAAATTGTCAAATTTTCGGGACGCCCTGTCCCTTCCTCAGGACAAAGAAAAAAGTTAAAAAGTCATAAGAACAAAGGAAAAAGAGAAACAAAAACAACTAGCACTACTACTAAACTACTAAACACTAAATATTTACATACTTAATTACATGTTGAATTGGAAATTTTTAAGATCACTAATAAAGAAAGAAATCCGGACCGCTATGAAATGCGTCCGGTCTATCGGGTATACTCGGGTGAAGTGCGATTTACATAATTGAACGAATTAATTATGCTAATTAATGACGACAATCAGTAAATCGTACATTGTTTCATTCTCTCAAAATGGCGTAACTTTACTTAATAAAGAATATATATATAGACATAACTATTACTAGTGTTATTCAACAATGGAAGATCCGGATTATGTAATGAAACAGGAAGAGGAAGCCAAGATATTAAGAAATACATGTATTTCAACGCAAGATAAAAATAATGATAAAAATAATTATATCTTGATGATACATTTCAAAATATTAAATTATAAACTAATATTGTTATTCTTTTAACAGTATGTTTGTATCAATTAAAAGTCGAAAAAGAAAATTTAAGATATATTCTGAGGAAATTTCTTATTAGGAGATATTTTTAAGTAACAGACACAAAGAGGTTAGATTAATTAAACTTCAAAAGTCTTTTTTTTATATTCAATTTTTTTTTCAGAAATAAGACTATTTTTATTGGTATTTATACTTGTTTAAATACGTAAAAGCTATAGCTGTTTAGAAACAATCACTATCAAGATAAATAAGGAAAAATTATATTATTTGATTTCATAATCAATTTCCTTGAAGCCTTTACTGTTTTCAGTTCCTGAAATTGTTTATGTATGCATATCTTAAAAAGATGACAGATCAGAGATAACCAAAAGGAAGTTATCTGAACATAAAAGCTAGTTTTAACATTTCAATTAAACATTCAAAATCTCGACAAAGTAATTCGAATAACATGAAGTTTTTGATACAAATTATATTTGGTGGAGAGGTGTTTGTTAATATAGCAGTTGGTTTAGGTAATCTCAATTTTTCACTACATCAAATTAACTTCATTACACATAAAGCAATGATTTTAATGATATTGTGTATTCTTTGTTGCTCAAAGTCCTAATGCTGTTTCAAATATCGTTTACAAAGTTATTTTGCTTTCGTGATTTTCAACATTTTGCACTCAAAAATTCATCTTATTTCAAATTCCAATTCAAGTCAAGACACAATGTTATTTGAATTCGTCCTTGCAATTCAACAAAGGCAAAATAAGCGAATACAAAAGTAGAGCAAACATTTTTTTTGAATGAAATACATGTACCTAAGACAATTGATAATAAAATTCAATAAATAGAAAAGTGCCACTCAAAAAGACCTGAGATTTATTTCAGTTGCATAAAACATTGTCGAAGGATTCAAATTTATGATCAGTAAATATGATTTCAAGAAATGTAAAATAGTTGTTTGCCAGAATAAAAAAAAATCCAAAGCGAAACATTTAAATTAGATAACAAATAATCTTTTCAGAGTATTTCAATCAAATTAAACTATGCGACTTGAAAAAGTTATTACTTTGTCAGCCAGAAAACAAACCAGTCATTTAGTCAAATGCTGACTGATTTTTCACAGATTGTTAGGTCATCATTTACACACTGTTCAAAAGTTGCCCTTTTTCCAAACATGAAAAGGAGCACAGGTGGGTGTGACCGGTCTTTAGGGAATGCCCACTCCATCATTTTTGCAGTGATTTGAGTTAAACCATATTACATGTATGACGTTATAGTGTGACAGAATTATGACGTATCAAGGCAGTTTAGAGAAGATACTACGGCTGGCACATTGTGATATTTTATGAACATCCTTATCCTAACCACGATTTAATGTAGTATCCCTTAGATGTCGTACCATGGAATAGAGCAAATGTATTCATGACAATGAAAAAATCTAAATATATGTGGTTGCTTCCGCCAGAGAGCAGTATCAATACTATCAAAGCTTCGTAATATCAGTAGCCTCTGTTGGTTTGAAGATTGATCGCACTCAATGCATATGTTTTTCATATAACATGTTATTTTCAGCTTCAAGAAACGAAGAAAAAAATTACATAGTTACAGAATGTTTAAAATACATTTAAGAAAATCTAGCTCAAAATCCAATGTATAAAGGAACAGCTTCTCTAAGTTCAGCTCACAAAGACAACTGGTCGGCAGCAGACAAAGCAGTAGATGGACACTCTCTAGAGAAAGATGGAAAGGATTACTGAAGTTTACACATTCTAACCTATCAAGGACTGCATGGTGGAAATTACCTTTGCTTCACCAGTCCAATGTCGCATACTTGTTACTTTTTCCTCAGGCAATCAAGAATGCGATTTAAGAATATAACAAGAATAATATATAATCACATCATTGTGTACGATTAGATAATCCATATTATTGTCAATTTATTCAACTTTCCGTTTACAACCGAAATATCATAGGCTAAAATCAATCTACCAACTTAATATTTCACATTAATCCGAAAATGGAGGAAGCAATGCTAATAGCCTGTATTTACTTTCATGTGATATAATATTTTCGTACATTGGAACAAAATAGATAAAAGTTGTTAATATCTATACAAAAAGGTTTGGAAAAGAATTCATAAATAAATTGGTAAGTTCTATGGCGGACGCAAAGATTTTTTCAGCAAGTACAATTCATCGCTGAGTGAAATGCTAACTGACGTTTTTCGAACTTATTGTCGGATCATTTTTTAACCACTGAGTTGGTGAAAACCGAGTTTCCGTTATTTTCCGACCAAGACAAGGAACACATGGCTGATGTGAGCAGTCGGCAGGACATGCTTAATCCTTCATGACACCTTATCCCACCTTTGATGTTTTCGAGATACTAGTCAAGCCTGCTCCAATTTTGTATTGTTTAAAGGACTTGGAGCTTGAATTATGTTCGTTTTCTCCATATACACCGTGCATGCATTGAATAGCTGATCAAAATCTAAATAAATTTATAAAATACTATAAATATGAATAGGATTTTAGCGTTTAAAAGTTTGGTGTTGTATTGAAAGTTTTAATAAGTATGTCTGAAACAATCCAAATACGGGAATTCAGTATACAAGAATCCGTTGTATCTCAGTTTTAGATATGTGGTTTTTTTTTTAAAAGGATTTATAATCATTTTAAACTACTAAATATTTTGATATTGTAGCTAATTTGGGGAGAGAAGTATGCTTGTTATTCTTTTCTTTCCCAGTCGTAAATCGTCATACTGGTTTCAGTGTCTTTGTTTTTAATGAGCTTTCGTGTATACCGCCATCTACTGGAAAGTATAGAGTGGTCAAGCAGGATCCATCTTCCTGTCCAAAACATGTGATGAATGTCACCGTCAAATAATCCGCTCATTACAGGCTGCGCCAGATTTGAACCTTCATAAGCCTTTAATTGATTCTCACAAAATATAGATATGTTAATGGTTTTGACAACATGCCATGATCACCTTGCATGTGCATGCACGTGCTTTTGTGTACAATGCGTTGAATGACATCTAGTTAATATCATTGTAGATGATGAAATCCTTCGATACTGATTATATTTTAAAAAAAAAATGTCTTGTAGGAATAAGGCACAAAATGGGAGTTGGGGAGCGTTGGGTAACATCTGTAACGGTCTCCCACTACTAAATTAAATATCCCCTAAGATTCCAAAAAATCTTGTCTAGAAGTAAAGAAGATTTTTAAAGATTGCATTAATTTAAGTGGTTTTGGGTTCACCCCTCAGTCACCAGGGGGCGTGGACCATGAAATTTACAGTTTTTGTTCCCCTTTACCCTTAGGTACTTTGTGCCAAATTTGGTTGAAATTGGTGGAATGGTTGCAGAGAAGAAGAAGAAGCTGAAAATGTTTAAATGTTAGTTCACATCTGAATTGGTCAAGATTGAATCATTACCTGGCCAAGATATGATGGCAATGTTGTCAATCTTTACCTGATCATGTTTTCAATCCAGAAAAAGCCATGTTATCAATCCTGACTAGGTCCATGACTTGGTCAGGATAGGATGGCTATGTTATCAATCTTGACCTGGTCATGTTATCAATCCTGACCTTGTCAAGATGGTAAAAATCATGACTTGGTCATGTTTGAATCTTAACATGGTCATGATTGCCATCCTCACCGGCCAGGATTGTTTTTCAATGAAATATATAGAACATTACATGGGGGTCTGTGGCTTTCGATAACATATCTTAAAATGCAGACTGCTGCATTTTAGAGGTGCAATTAGCAAAAAAAAAATATAGAGCGTGAAATTAAACATCAACATATTCAGAGTATCAATTTTAATATCAATCATCTGGCTGCGGGAAGTATATGTTTTTAAATCGACCCATTACCATTTGTGATGTATACACATACGTTTATGATTTGAACATATTTCATTGCACTAAATATATACAATGGGATTGGGCACAAGTTCTTAAAACTTAAGTCGCCCTCTCTCTACATGAGATATTTTAACAGGATGAATAATAAGTGTTCAACAGTTTGTACAAAATAAATTATTAGTAAATTAAATAAACTCTCATTGTAGAAATATAATAGTACGTACGTTCATTTGTGCGTTTAGATGAGAAAGAAATCATTGATGGCCTCAGAATATCGAAAAATTTGAACAGATCTTCAGAGGGTAGTTATATATTTTAAAGAGTTTGAATAATAAAAATGATAAATTAAAAAAATCATCAAATTTGATTTATTGTGACGTCATCTTTGCGTTATTATGTAATTTATTCACATCTGATGACTGTAGCTATGAACTCTCTCAGTTTTCAAAATAAAATTATATTTTTCCGGCATAAAATATAAGCCCTTTTTTCTCCTTCTGTGCTAATACGATAAATCAATTGACTATTTTTTTTTGATTTTGCGTTTTCATTGGCCTTATAATAAATATTTGTCAGGTGCAGGTTACACATAACAGGGCCCATCATATGGTCGTCTTCTGCCTGATTTTCCTTACAAATTTTCCCATTTGTATGCTACTTTTCATGACTAATAGACTACATGAAAAATAATTATATTGCCGATGCATGAAATATTTATTTATTAACATTTTTTGAACTATGGTGACATAATTTCACATAAATACATTTACACCTCTCAACGAATGTTAAATCCGCCACCGGAAATAGTAATGTAAAATAAAAATAAACATACTGCACATTCCTCGAGCAAAATCTAATCCCTGTTTTCATCCGTCTTTCATCATAATGTTTTAAAATATAAGTGTTTTATTTTGCTCGAGGGATGATCACTATTTCAATTTTAGAAATATCTGTTGAGAAAAGTGGAAAAACTAGCAATTTCCCGAAAAAACGGATCTTTAAACGTGGTGTATACGTCTAAAGAACGGAGTGTGGAAATTTTGTTTCGCATATTTTAAAACAACCGATCTTCTGATACATGTACATAGTTTTTTATAATATGGCAAACTTGTTATTAAATTACGGAAAATACTGGGCCTCCGTATAATATACTAGTCAAAATTTCTAAGTCCCCAGGGAAGTTTTTGCTTTACACCGCTCTTATATTGCATTATTTTTACAATATAATTTAATAAGTATACAGGATAATAAAGTAGCAAAACAATTTTTCTCACTTGATTTATTTTATTGAAGCGCTTTAGCACAATAAGCAGAAACGTTAAGGCACCCTAGAATTAAAAATTCACAACGTTAAATACTGCATTATTCTCCATTTAAACGTATTCTCAGCAAGAAAACCGTTCCTCAAAGAGTTCTCATAATTTAAGAAGAAATCTTTTATTGAATGTTTTTACATATGGAGACTAGGTCGTCCTCTAGTTCCGCTAGATTCTGCTGCTGGAAATCTGTATCACACTCTGGTTTATCTTCTTCCATACATGCCAATTAGGGTTGAGATTAGGATGACAAGGGGGCTTATCGAAAGTGTCTGTGCCTTGTCAACAAGAGTTACGTAACGTCTTCTTACATGTATCCCCCACTCCTCAAGTTTGACATTGAGGGGAGAGCACTTCCTGTTCCGGTTACATTGATTTTTCCGGATAAACTCTAGGATGAATTTGTTGTGTTTGTTAAAAATTTAGCGATTTCTAACGATTAAAAGGAATTCAGGTTTGCTTTGTAGGTTTTTCGGGCGTTAATTATAAAGGTTTTAAGTAAAATAAAGTCATACAGT